>NC_079165.1:74731695-74879195 GCF_947568905.1 Ostrea edulis | reverse complement strand
CTTTAAAAATACTACATGAGAATGCGTATACCTATTAATACAACTTATTGGGGCACATACTTTGTGCAGGCTTAATTTTGCTAAAAATGATCATTTGTATCCCAACAGTTCCCATCAAACCAGTCTTATTTCATCATTCTTCCCAAATTTTTCCTTTTATATCTGTATGGAAATTCATAGCAAAGACATGAAAAAATTGAAATCTCTCGGAATAAATACAATTGTACTCTAATTTTTACCATGTAACAAATTAATGTGAACTTTAGAATGGCAAAAACAAGAAGGATTGATGTAATCTACACTTTCTCCAAATTTTGTGTATGGTATAACCTTAACAGCAAAGAAACACTTACAAAAATAAATAGACATGTATATGTCACACTGAATATATTGCAAATATGGTCCGAATCCAGGTGTTGAGTGTTGTATACACATTCCGTCATTAAACAACGGGAAAACCCCACATAAATTAATGATTAACATTCTCTCTCAGAAGAAATTGTATGATAATTAACGAACAATATTCATCAAAGTAATATAATTGTTGCAATAGTATAATCAATCGTGAAAAGATTTTCAATCGAAGAATGACCTATATATTTTCGTGCAATACACTGTCGAGGAGGCAGCTAGCGCAGGAATATGAACACGTCTTATATACATTTCGGGGGGGAAAGTGATTTTTCTTAAAAACGTTTGACTTTAATTTTGTTTTCTCCCACGTATTACATACACATCGATATTCTATACATTTGTTGTAATCCTGTATCTGCTGATCATGAATGGAACTATATTTTTTCAGAGCAATTGTGTGAAGAGTACCTGAATCCAGTAATATATCTTGAATAGATAGTATGCACTGATCGAATATATTTAAAAAGGTTCCAGGCGTTTAGTCCAATCCCCATTAACTCTAATGTATGGTACACTGTAAATGTGAACATCAAATAACAGACGTAAGCTTTCATACGAAAGAGTATGTAGAACAAGAGGTACTGTGAGCAATGCTCACTAAGAATACCCCCCGCTTACCCCAATCTCCCAAAGGGTGTTGGTAATAGGTATAAACTACCTCTTTTCTGAGTGTAAAAAACAAATGGCATGACAAACCGAACCATATTGCTACTTCTATGTCCAGTGCGCGTGACCTTTGACCCCAAAATCGATAGGGAAAATCTTCATCCCATGGGTAGTCCATATGTATGATATGGTGACTGTAGGTGGAAAGGATAACGCTTTAGAGCCCGGAAACCATATTGCTACTTCGATGTCCAGTGCGCTTGACCTTTGACCTTTTGACCCCAAAATCGATAGGGAACATCTTCAGCCCATGGGTAGTCCATATGTATGATATGGTGACGGTAGGTGAAAAGGATAAGGCTTTAGAGCCCGGAAACCATATTGCTACTTCGATGTCCAGTGCGCTTGACCTTTGACCTTTTGACCCCAAAATCGATAGGGAACATCTTCATCCCATGGGTAATCCATATGTATGATATGGTGACGGTAGGTGGAAAGCATAAGGCTTTAGAGCCCGGAAACCATTGCGTCTACAGACGGACGGACGGACAGAAAAACGGACAACCCGATTCCAGTATAACCCCCCCCCCCCCCCCCCAACTTGTTGCGGGGGGTATAATAAGGTCCTTATATCTCTCCCATTTTGAGAACATCTTGGACAGGATTGTTGATTACTACTTAAAATCCTAGATTATTTCTGACTCAAAATACAAATGTAAGTACACATTTTAACATCCAACATATCCCAAGTTCACAGGAAGGTCACAAAAGTTAATGAGAATTCCGAATTTTTTCATTTGGCCAAACGAGGCGGCCCCGTGTCATGATAAAGATCCCTTTCTGCTCCAAAGGCCGTAAGCGCTGAGCATAGGCCTAAATTTTGCAGCCCTTCACCGGCAGTGGTGACGTCTCCATATGAATGAAATATTCTCAAGCGGGACATTAAACAATATCCAATCAATCTTAGGTGTAAAATGGTACATGTACACGCATCTTCGCTAGCCAAGGGTTTACGATCCGCTCCGTTTCTATACAAACCCTTGGGTTTGTAGAGAAGTGTATTGGATCGTAAAAACTTGGGTTTGTAGAGAAGCAGAGCGGATCGTAAACCCTTGGCTAGCGAAGATGCTGTACACGATGTTCAAAAATATCTGATACTATTATAAGTGTAAATAATTTTCAAAGAATAAATGTACCGACTAGGAAATACTGTATTGTTTAACGCCCCTCTCGAGAATATTTCACTCATATGGAGACGTCACCATTGCTGGTGAAGGGCTACAAAATTTAGGCCTATGCTCGGCTCTGATGACCTTTGGACAGGGAGGGATCTTTATCGTGCCACACTATTGATTGTAAAACTTGGTAAAAAAATAAATTATTGATGATCACAGACTTTTGGGGTGTTTCCTCAAGCACTTTTCGAACTTTCTCATTAGTGTTCTAGTGACAACTTGATGTTGATTTACCATTTGAATATTCTTATCAACAACAGATACAGATTTTTTTTTAAATCTTCTAACCAATCATAAATTTGTAATCTGGTAAGCTTAGATATTCTGCTGCATGAAAGACGAAGATAACGAACAGTGATCTGCAATCTCATAACTCCTATAAGCAATACAAATAGGTAGTTGGACACACCAGGGGTGGGATCAGGTGTCTAGGAGGAGTAAGCATTCCCCGTTGACCGGTCACACCCGCCGTGAGACGTATATCCTGATCAGGTAAACGGAGTTATTCGTAGTCAAAATCAGTGTGCCACATTACTGTTGCTGATTGATTGATTAAATATTGTTTAACGTCCCTCTCGAGAATATTTCACTCCTATGGAGACGTCACCATTGCCGGTGAAGGGCTGCAAAATATAGGCCTATGCTCGGCTCTTATGACCTTTAAACAGGGAGGGATCTTTATTGTGTCACACCTGCTGTGACACGGGGCCTCGGTTTTCGCGGTCTCATTCGAAGGACGTCCCATTTAGTCACCTCTTACGACGAGCAAGGGGTACTGAGGACCTATTCTAACCCGGATCTCCGCGGAATTTACTGTTACTGTTGCAATGATTAAATCTGTATGTTTATAATGAATGTGTCTTTCATGATCTTGCATGCGACGTTCATGAATTTTTGACATTACCTGACTTACAGAGGAATATCACCCCTACTACATATGCAGAGTGAATATAAAACATAAAGAGATATACCATACGTTGTAATTGCCTGCTGAATTGGTTAGAAAGCAAAAACGCTTTGAATACACGATTCTTGTATATGACTATAATAAATGTAGTATTTATTGGTGGAAGGTAACGGTGGAAGATTTTTTCAAAATAACCCCTCTCCCTCCAATATTCGGTCAAAAATACAACAAAGAATAATTTTCACCCTTCATTAATGCTCATGCATCACATTATCTGAAGATTTTAACTCTACACAACCGACATTATGACACCCCTCCTTTTTTTCTTGCATAACACCCCCCAATACACCACTAAATTTCATTTGCAACCAAATTCCCTTTAACATGTATTAGGAATGAATTATAGGTTCTACACATATATCAAATATGATGTCTATTGAAGCGTTTCTTGGGCAACTATACCTGTTTCAGTGCAAATAGGTGAAATTTGGTAAAATTTCCGCATTTCGTTCATTTTAAAACTTTGATAATTTAATGCACTGTGTATTAAAATCTGGTTGTTTATGTGTTATTAATTCCGATTTGTCTCCGCAATATCATGAAATAAGTATCATTAAATTGCAAGACATGGATTTTGTAATAAACCAAAAAGAAGAGTACATTGTCTGATTTTTTTCAATAGATCTAAATATAGAAATGGGGAAAACCAAGTGTCTCTCGTTTCCATGGTTACCGATCGAGTGGAATGAAAATAATTATTTTTACGTTCAAGTTATGTTATCTAAAGCATATATACCACGTTTCATGAAATTCCGACACATGTCCATCAATAGCCATCTGCATTGTTCTATCGTAGACAATCGTAGCTCTTATCCTTGGACGAATCTGGCTCCACTTTTTTGGCACGCTGTTTTTGGCTATATTTAGCTCTAAAACTTCATAGTTATTTCGGATTTCAAACATTTCGGTTGAGCATCACTGAAGAGACATTCTTTGTCGAAATGCGCATCTGGTGCATCAAAATTGGTACCGTATAAGTTTTACATATCGACCTTTTCGTCTTTTGTGGACGGGGCCCCTGACCTAAAGCCAGCTGAGGGCCAACATGGATAATATTAACAAGTTCTTTCGTGTATTCAAATTAATGAAAATAAAAGCATAAAACATTTTCATTAATTTTATTCATTCTTTTTATATTATCATAAAAAAACAAACATGGAACATAAAAATACAAGCACAAACAATATATACAAGAGAAGTGACTAGAAGTTATCCTAGACCCCCTTCTCTTCTCTCTCCCCCCCCCCCCCCCCGTGATTTTGCCTGCAATTAAATTTTGTACCACATGTACTGTGTACTGTCGTCTGATGATTTTCTTTTATTTAATGTTTAGAACATCACGCAAAGAATTATATACTAATTTTCATAAAGAATAGAGAACGTTAAGGATCTAAACATCAATAAAGCCTCTAACCAAAAAGAAAAATCAGTAATAAAACGAATGAGTCAACAACTGTGACAAACAGAAGGATTATAGCATGCAATATGAAAAAGAAAACACAATTCAATCAATTTTCTATCAAAATATTGTCATTAAACAAGAAAAAAAGCCTTTACTCAACTAAAAAAAAAAATATTCAAATAGCAAAATAAAAAATTATGAATGTTGTGTTTAAGTTGAAAAATTAAATATAATACAAATATAGTTCTTTATTTTTTAATTCTTTTTTTTTTAAATTGGTCTCGGAAAATTCCAAACCATTTTTTAAGAGAATGCGTCATGGTGTCTTCTGCTCAACCTTCAATTTGGTAATGTACAAAACTATGATATTTAACAGTTTTCTATATAACAATGAATTACTGCAACTTTGCTAAAGTAATCATAGCAAGATGTTCAAAGGATTCTCAGTCAATTAAATGGTGGGAAAACAAAAATCAGCCTGAATCTGAAACACAGCCTTCATCATCTTCACTGACAAATTTCAACAACCTGGTATCAAGTCCGAAACGCTATTCTATTTCTATCAAAGTGTAATGCAAAAATAGCCCAAAATGTATTTGCCATATAATGCATTCTCCAGGAATATCTCAAGATTGCAAAGTTACCTTACAAAGAACAGTACTGGAAAAGTGCTAAATGGAGGAAAAAACCAGTTCTTGCACCAATATTCATTGCAATCCTGGTGTTCTTTGACAAATGCGGAAAAAATTTACATTCTATCAAAGATTGTGCTCAATGTGAAACTGTCAACCCTTCAATTTCATCGCGTCACAAATCAGTTAGCAGTACGACAGAAAACATAATGTCCAAAACAGAAGCACTTGTTGAGGAAATCAAAACAATGACACCAAACAGATTAGCCAATGCCCCAAAACAGATGATCAATATCTTAAAACCCATTTTTGAAAACAACTTCTCCACAAGTCTCAAAAATGCAGTCTCATCTCACTACAATCTCACTGAAAAAAGTCTAGCGCTCACAAATTCAAAGAAAAAATGAAAGAAGGCCGAAAAAGTAGTCAAAGCATTTCAAATCTGCTATCAAATGACACAGAAATTAACACATTCCTTTCTTCTTGGACCTCGTACAATCAAAGAGATATGTTAGCTGCCTACTTTGAGACTCCCAAAGCAGCAAGACAAAAAGCGAGACCCATTCCAGGGAAGAAAAAAACCCCAAAACATGTTGGAAATATACAACTACAATTTTGACAAGGCAGAGTTCATAAAATATATTGAAGCACTTCCCCCTGGGTCAAACGTTGGAGAAATCTGACAATGAAATACAATTTGACAAATAAGAATGGCATCAAATCTTCAAACGGAGGTCAGGTTCTCTGTGAATATGCCAAGACATTAGGAATCAATACACAGAAATTCAACTTTCCCAAGAAAGTACTTTCAGAGCTTGGAAATCATGCATTGAAGAATTAGAAGCACAGGAAATCCAACTACCTATGTTGAAAATCAAGTTGTTTGAAGGAGAGCAATCAAGAACGAAGGTAATTACAAACTTATATAACTACTACATATGCATAATTACTACAATAACTTGATACGAAGAGTCAGATCCTGCCAACGAGATGTAATCCAACTCTTTGGATCAAGTTACTGTAATAATGTTAAATTTATTATATAATCCCTTCTGTATTTTGAAATCCGCATTTATAAGATAATACATGTAATTCAAATTATCAAAATCATAGACATAGTGAAATTATATTTTGTGTGCGATGTGGTCGATATTTGCCACAAACAAGAGACTCATGGGTCACATTGCTCACCTGAGTCACCTAGGCCCATATTCAAAGATTTTCCCTAGATATACGCTAGTAAAACTTTGATCCCTATTGAGGCCCCAATTTATCCACAGGGGCCATGATTTTAACAAACTTGAATCTTCCCAATGTCAAAAGGCTGTCATGTAAATCTCAGATATTCTGGCCCAGTGGTTCTTTAGAAGATTTTTAAAAATTTCCCATATGTATTTGTATGTAAAATTTTGATCCTTTATTGTGCCCCCGCCCTACCCTCAGGGGTCATGATTTTAACAAACTTGAATCTGCACTATGTCAGGAGCTTTCGTGTAAATTTCAACTCTTTGGGCCCAGTAGTTCTTCAAAATAATTTGAAATGACTCCACCCTATTTTTCCAATTATCTTCCCTTTGAAGGGTACATGTCTCTTCATTTGTACAGACCTGAAAGCCCTTCACCCAAGGATGCTTTGTGCCAAGTTTAGTTCAAATTGACCAGATGGTTCTGAAGAAGTCAAAAATATAAAAAGTTTACAGACAGACAGAGGACTTCACTTGAGCTTTCAGCTCATGTGAGCTAAAAAAAAAAAAGCTGCGTTAATGTAAAACTTATACGGTACCAATTTTGATGCACCAGATGCGCATTTCGACAAATAATGTCTCTTCAGTGATGCTCAACCGAAATGTTTGAAATCCAAAATAACTATGAAGTTTTGGAGCTAAATATAGCCAAAAACAGCGTGCCAAAAAAAGTGAAGCCAAATTCGTCCAAGGATAAGAGCTATGCATGAGGGAGATAATGTATTGTGATTTCATCAGTTTCTGATGATAATGATACGGAATTAGAAAACCAGTGTGGCGACTCGGAAATCCGATCACACTCTGTGAAATCAACAGTATCAAAAAACTAATAATGAAACATTGATGAGAATATGATAACATCAAATACTGTACATCAATCTCATGTTTTATCAGTATAATTTTGAAGATTTTTGTTCCATTATGTTAGGTCTTTTGGAGAACAGAGATTCAGACTGTTTTATACAGGATCAAGCAAGGTCAAGAAAAGGTAATAACTACTTTTTAAACTCTCCAATCTTTGAACTTTATGGGGGGAAAAAGTGAGAAAAAAACCCAAAACCACACATATACACAGTATGTAGAAAAACAATAAAAAATACTACATCAACGTTACTCATTAATATGAAGTTCACATTTGAGTATCACCATTCTTAAATTCAGAGGTCACAGAACAATTCCAAGCAGATAATTCCCATGAACACACATTATGCCAACCCAATGTGTTTAACAAAGAACTTTCAGGAATTTAAATGTATGATTTTTTTATAAAAACTCCCCAAAACATTTCAGGAGAGAAAAGAGTCACCGTCTTATCATTCTCTTGCATATATTCATATCTTCTACAGATCCTGCTATGTCATCCGGAGATATTGGCAATTCTGATGGCACAGGATTAGGACACACCGGTGCAGAGATGGAAGTTGAAATCCCTGTTTCTAACCATCCCCACTCTCCAGGTACAACCCTACAAAATAATATTTTCACATCATTCTTTATACACATTCCACTGTAACATTACTTATGTCCTCTACTGCAATCATTGTTTCCATCTATACCATTATGCTGAAATACCAGTTGGAAAGTGTACATACCCTTGTACTTGTGCAAAAGTACCACTATTCCCAAGGGCTTTGAAATCTAGAATATATTTACTGTTCTGAATATCTAAACTAACTTCTAATGTTCAGCAACAAATATAAAACAAAATGTGTTCTTAAAACTTCACTGCCCTCAAAAGTGCTTACACTTATTAAAGGCTTTACATAATACAGAGCTGTTTTATTGTATGGATTGTCCGTATTTTCCACGGATTTTAAAGTAAAAATACGATCTACGGATTCATGCAAGGTGAAGATAACGAACAGTGATCAATCTCATAACTCCTACAAGCAATACAAAATAGATAGTTAGGCAAACACGGACCCCTGGACACACCAGAGGTGGGATCAGGTGCCTAGGAGGAGTAAGCATCCCCTGTTGACCGGTCACCCGCCGTGAGCCCCATATCCTGATCAGGTAAACGGATTTATCCGCAGTCAAAATCAGTGTGCCAAGAACGGTTTAACATGTTCAACAGCTACGATTTTCCACAAACCTGGGGAAAAAAAATCAGTTTTCGAAATTTACCGATAAAGAAGATGTTAGTTGTTTTACACATCAACACTATATACTAAGTTTGGACCCACCCATGGGCCACATCGCTAACTTGAGTCACCTTGGCCCATATTTAAAGATCCTCCCGATATATTCACAAGTAAAACTTTGATCTCTATTGTGACCCCAACCTACCCCCAGTGACCATGATTTTCATTGACTTGAATCTGACAGGAAGCTTTCATTTCAACAGTTTACAGAAGGACAAACAGACAATAGGCAATCAGAAAAGCTCACTTCAGCTTTCAGGTCAATGAGCTAAAAACAATATATCTCCCCCTGGAAGAGGGGAGACATAACTGTTCATTCTAGTGTTGATATGACACAGTAGAGAATCATAATTGAAAATTAATTTGCAATGGTAGGCTCCATAAGATATATTTTCTCAAATAATTGAGACACACAAGTCTTATCAGTCACCTCAATATTAGTTAAAAGGTATCACTGTAGTAGTAGGGATCATAAAATTTACCATTTTGGCAATCTAATTAAAATTAGATGTTAGATCCGCTCACATACTCGCTACACATGGTTGGATTTGCAGAGAGCATATTGAAAATGTGGGGGTTTTTTTTATCAGGAAAATGACATCTTTAAAAACTTGCGTGACATTGTTTGTGATAAAGACCATCCAGAGAATTACTGGACCTCAACACTATGGGAAGGACGATTCAAATGTGATCATTGTGACAAGACATATGCACATGTTGGATCCTTCAAATTCATGAGGAAAAGATTCACAACATTCACATAACAAAGACGTCCAAAAACCAGAAGGACAAGAACCAAGATGAACTGCAAGATTATCTGTTAATGTTATTTAAACTTGGTATGTTGCACAAAAACTTAGATACTTCTGTAGATATGGGAGATGGTGAGAGAGCTGTGAGATCCTCCAAGTATGAGCTTCCAATATACCATATTACAAACAAAGTGGAATATTCTATTGGTTCTATCCATCTGACTGGTCTTACATCTGGCATTCTGTCAGAAGATCAAAGTGAACGCTTGGTTGCAAATCGATTTGTTAATTTGCAAGGTGGGAAAAACAACAACATATCACCAAATACCTGGAAATGTTAAACAGGGACAGCAAGATTGCCTGCTCTGGCCACAAGACAAAATACAGCATTATCAGTCACTCAAAAGAATATCCCCATCTCATTAACTTTAATAGTCATTTTGACAATATTACAGACGTCAAAGGAAGAAAGGGGTTTCATCACATCCCAAGTTACAAAGAAGATGTATGTTGTATTAAAAGTTTTGAAGGACTTAAAACAAGCAAATGTGCTTACACATACACCAAAACGCTCCTTCAAATGTTCGAATCTATTTGCAGAAAGGAACCCTTTTCAGGATGCACACCGTGGTTTATCAACAATGATTCATCGCCATAAACCAAGAAATCCTTTTATTCGACAAAGAGATCCCTGCTTTTAAAATTTTACACAGTGTGTTAATTTGTACCTGTGAATAGCAGGGAAACTGAAACATTTTCATGTGTATCTAGATTGGCCTATAACCTCCAATGAACGGGATGATGGGATTTCTCTTTAACAGTGTTTAAAGGTTTCGAATAATGTTGATCTTTTTCTATACATTTACATCATCTAATTTTAATACTGCTAAAGTTGCATGGACTGTGACATCACTTTTCTTGTGCATATTTATAAATGCAAAATATACTACCAGTATACTGTTCAAGACAAATAAAAGTTAATCATTTGATCATGTGTGATTATGATTTAATTTGTTCAATGTTTAAACATGTCAAACATGAAAATAGATGAATTCAAAATAAATACACTTTGTAGAGTAAAACACAGTTATGGCGAACATGCGGACAACGATTTTATTGCACATTTATTATGAAGTAACACCCCCCCCCCCCCCCCAGTTTGAAAATAACTAATTACATGAAAAGGGTATTCAATCTCATAATCCTGTTGACAATGCAAACTTAAAAACAAGGCAAACAGGGATCCCTGGAAACACCAGAGATGGGATCAGGTGCCTAGGAGGCATATACTTTCCCTAGGATATAGTGAAGAAGCAAAAATTAGGGTCCTGGGACTTCGCTATAGCCGTGTTTTACTGTATCTGGTCTCCAAATATAAGAATATGTTGTTAACAAGTGTCCAATGTTCCTTGTGTCAACATCCACAACATGCTGTAGGCCTGGATAAATTATTGCAGTTTAACTTTAAACATGTAACAGTCTGACAGAGAAATAAATCATAAAAGTAAATAACATTTCAAATTCAGAAAAAATCCTTTTCTATGGCATAGAAAAATACACTGCTTTCAGCTCAAGACCAAGATATTTTTATTTATTTCTATTTTGCAATGCTAACCTGAAGTAGTCAGAACTTAAATCTAGTTAATCTGTACATAGTAATTTTTATCCAGTTACTTAATCCACGCCAAATCAACATATTCTAAACACGAAATTCGTATAAAATTACATGTGAAGTTCACTATCAGAATCTTTATTGGAAATTTCATAATCTTCTGTTTTGTCGCTGTCTGTGTCACTATCTTCTTGTGCATCACTGATACTGCGCATTATTTTTTCAATTGGAAGTAATTCGCAGTCATTGCATTTGCAATTCTGTTCACAATTATCACAACAAGCATGAGTTCCAGTCAAAGTGCTTTGTAAATCCTTCTCTTCTAAGAAATTGTTCAGGAGTCAAAGTCTTCTACAGGCATTTGTGCCCAGGAATTTCTTTACCTCTTGATCAAGCAAGCGTTGGTGGTAGGAATTGTATAAAATAAGGGCTACTGATGGTTGATGGTCTCTTCCAACTATACCAATTTCCTGCAACATCTCAGAACAATTACTTTGTGCACCAAAAACCACTACACTATGGAAACCTTTAGCATCTATTCCCATAACAAGAGCGCTTGTGGAAACTAATATTCCAAAATACTCTCCGAACTTTGCAACTCCTTTACAATATACTCTTTCTTTGGGTATTCTGTTTGTGAGTGGTGCAACTCCATGAATGGTCTACATGATGGCAATTCCTCCAGTACCTAGTTGTAGACCTTTGCTGCATCATTTATTTTTGTGCAATAAATCAGAAGACGTGGAAACTTCTCTTGTAGATTTTGTAGTGCGTCGATTAACCAAAAGACAGATCTTTCTATGCTGTAGGATACTTTGGTCACCGAACGTTTAATGTTAGGTTTGTCAGGTGATTTGATGATTTCAACAGTTTTGTCACTGAAGTTAAGGCATTTTTTGACACGCTTGGAAATTTTCTTGGATACAAGTAGCAGTCAATGCCAATACACTGGCATTCGGGAACAGAGATCTCAATTCTCCAACATGGCTAAACCACTTTCGAAATGCTTCCTTGCCGTCTTCATTTTGCCCCCTGTTTAAATAAAATGTTTGTAAACTGTGTAGTTTAATATAGGACTTTTAAAAACATGTGCAAAAATAACAAGAGGCCCAGGAGCCACATTCCTCACCTCTTCCTTGGCCCATATTTAAAGCTTTTCCCTATATATTCGCTTGTAAAACTTTGATCCCTATCGTGGTCCCAACCTACCCTCAGAGGCCATGAGTTTTACAAACTTAAATCTGCACTATGTCAGGAAGCTTTCATGTAAATTTCAACTCTTCTGGCCCAGTGGTTCTTGAGAATATTTTTAAATTACCCCACCCTATTTTTGCATTTCTGTGATTATTTCCTCTTTGAAGGGGGCATGGCCCTTCATTTGAACAAATGTGAAAGCCCTTCACCCAAGGATGCTTTTGTCCAAGTTTGGTTATAATTGACCCAGTGATTCTACAGAAGAAGTCGAAAATGTAAAAAGTTTTCGACAGACGACAGACAACTGGCGATCAGAAAAGTTGTTAAAAAGAATATTGTTATCTCAATCAATTGAATGACAGAAAACTCAAATCTAATGAATACCATTGACAAACAACTTTACAACCAGATTATAGTGTTCAAGTAGTTTTCTAAGTGGAATGGTAGTTATCTTAGCATGAATTGTGAGCAAGAGGATGCTGTAGCACTATCCTGATGCAACATTTAGAAACTAATTTCTATAAGCAGTTTGAAATTTTAGCAATCCTCAATTTTGGCAACCCACACAGTCACTAATAATGCCAAAATTAGATGCCTGTTAAACATGGTATGTATTTCTTAACAGTATTATTGATGGCTATTTTGTTTACAATATCTACATTTATAGATCTGAGAGTTTTAGTACACTTACCATGTGGCTATGGTATGAAATTCATCAATAGCAATGATTGAGACATTGAGATGGCGCAATGATTCTCTCCATAATGGGTTACCAAGTAATGTTTCTGGAGATCCGTATATAATGTCAACTCAGCATCCTTTTGTCACTCCCATCACTGTAACCTTTGAAAATATTGTTATAAATAATTGCATTAAATATCAAATATATTTTAATATATTAAGGAGGTACTCTACATTGTTATAATTATAGGTTATAGACTTTGTATGGGAAAATATGACGACCGAGTTTTTTGGCGCGTAGACGGACCGAGCTTGCGAGGTCCGTTCGCGACAAAAAACTCGGTCGTCATATTTTCCATACAAAGTCTATAACCTTTTTATTATATACTTTCAATTTCATTTAGAAACTAACAATAATTTTATTTTTAACAATAACTTTATCGGTTTAACTGAGTAAAAGATGAAAAATACAAAAAAATTGAAAATTAACGGCGTAGAAATTTGATTGTGACGTAATGTTTGCGGGCCGGAATGTTTCCGGGCATATATCGTGTGATATATGCCCGCAAACTTTTAAAGAAAAAAGAAGAGATGAAATTCAAAGTATATAATAATGCCTGATATCCTTTTAATACATGGATGCATATATATATATATATATATATATATATATATATATATATATATATATAAATTGATGATTAGATGGAGTTCAATCACATAACATTTATTTCTCAACAGGCTGTTTCGTAAGGGGATGGTTTCCCCTCACTCGTCGGGAGAAAAATTTCTCCCGACGAGTGAGGGGAAACCATCCCCTTACGAAACAGCCTGTAGAGAAATAGATGTTATGTGATTGAACTCCATCTGATCATCAATTTATGTAGCTCCGTGAGGCCACGTCGAGCACTCTAGAAGATTATATCGGAGATTTATCCCATATATATATATATAAGTAATATTTGTCTATTCATTCATTTCCTAGCTGAGTAGCCTTGTTTAACAAATCGACTGCTGAACTGTAAATCATGGGTTTGAGTCCAGCAGGGGTTTTAATATTTTTTTCAGATTGGTGTCTACTAAAACTAAATAAAATAAATTTGAACATTTTCTATTTCAAAATATTATTGTACATGTAACATATCCCCCAACTTTTCATCCATATCAAATTCCTCAGATGTAGCATTCATCCTTAATACATACAAACATTATGATGTAAAGGATAAACATAAAAATAATTAGCATTAGAAATTTTAAAAAACAAGTTAAGAAAATCCATAAATTGCATATATGACAAACTGGAAATAAATGAATACAAAAAGAAAAAAATGTCTTGTTTCTTTTCTAACAGAACTGTGTAATTTGATTTAAGAAATCGAACTTTTGTGTGTCAGAGCTATCAGCTATCAATAATGCAATATTCATAATCTTGCACATGATAGAGTGTTAATTAACATACTGTACGATTGTTGCTATACTTTACAGGTCCAGCACAATCTCTATATTGATCTATATAGCTTTATTTAAGCTTTATAACGCTATTTGAAATAGCCTGATTTAACCATTTAAAATCTTTCATCAAATTCAAATTTCATTGAGTGAACATATTTCATAAACAGAAGATAATTCTCAAACTATTTTCCTTAGGAAGAATTTTAATTCACTAATCACAATTGTGAAATGTTTGGGATTATTAAGCACTAATTATTCAATCTTCAGAATAGACTAATTGAAATTAATGAGGACAGAATAATGGATTAGCAATCAGGTCACACTGTAAATTCATCTTACTTATCTATACTTCCAACAGCTGTTTAACACACACTGGCTAGCGGACGATTAACAACACACATTAAATTCTTTTTTCATGCAAAAATCTCAAAATGACGCAGGATAGTTATGAACTATAGAATAGTATTGTGGTTTAGTTCAAAGTATAAAGTTAAACACTTTCACTTACTATTAATATGTGACTTTTGGCAACATCACTGCACTTAATTCAATCTGAACAAGCTTTTTCAAATAGCTTTATAACGCTTTACTATATCTAGCTTAATACAGCTATATAGTATATACCAAAATAAAGCTACATAGCGTAATAAAGAGATAGTGCTGGACTGCTTTAGTCAGCCATACATTTAATGAGGCATACATACAAAATTATTTTCGTATTAAGATATTTGGGTTGAAAATAAATTCCTTTATAAGCAGCAGTCAGTTGCGGAATTTTCTCTAATTTCCCAACCTGGTCCTCCATTAGAGAAATCAAGGGACAGCAAACGAAAACTTTGCCAACGTCCAAACTCAACTCGCGGCAAACGGGAATGAATATTTGAAAAGGCAAGGTTTTGGCAAATTCGGGTGGTAGAACCGCCATACAATCAGTCTTGCTTAGGAGACATTTAAGTATCTGCTCTTGCTCGGTTTACAACGTCTCAAGATTAAATATCTTCAAAACAGTTTTGATCGCTTCCATTTCTTCTTCTGTCGGCATATTTAATAACTATCCCAGTATTGTATATAATGAGGATTCTCATTGGATGTCGAATACATTTCCGCCTTTGTAGTGATTGGTTAATTATTTATGCGAGTTTGACCTCTGACGTGACCCTCTATTGGATGTTGTTAGATATTTGTGTAGCGAGTATGTGAACGGATCTAACATCTAATTTTAATTAGATTGCCATTTTGGTTGAGGTCTTTCAATCAATACAAACTTTCATTTTTTGTTTTCTGATATAGAAAATGCAGTTGGAGATGTCCACCACAGGCCCTTGAAGTTGGTTGATGCTTGCATAGTGTCGATGAACAAACCTGGTAAAAAACAAAACAATCATAGTATATTCTAGAATTCTACAATGAATTTCATATGCATAGTTTAAACAACTTTTATATATAATTCCAAACAACAGTTGTTCTTGATGCAAGGTGAAGATAACGAACAGTGATCAATCTCATAACTCATACAAGCAATACAAAATAGATAGTTGGGCAAACACGGACCCCTGGACACACCAGAGGTGGGATCAGGCGCCTAGGAGGAGTAAGCATCTAATTATGTTTCAAATCCATATGCAAACAAAGAAATCCAAAGTCATCCTTTCACAAGATGTAAAAGTATGAGATCCCTTTTTGGCAATAAAACAGGTATAATATAAATATACATGTCCAACAATAAATAAGAAGCCCACAGGCCTTATCGGTAACCTTAATACTAGTGAAAAAGTATCACTACTCCCATGGGCTATGGAATCTAGAAAAAAATCCTGTTCTGAATATCTAAGCTAAATTCTAATATGCAGCAACAAATTTGAAAAGAATTAGACTGATATTTATCAAGAAGTTAAAAACTTTTTCTTCCCTCAGATACCTATCCTAATGCCGTATGTGTTTATGGTCCACCCAAACCCCAGGATTCCAACACGCCCCATAATCCTGATGGTAAGTTTTCTTTATAAATACTGAATCAAAAGTATTCCTACTAAAACATACCCTACCTGATAGCAAAGAACTAACTTGGAAATTCTTTATTTTCTCTCCTCAGATGCCTATAAAAGTGCCGTATGTGTTTATGGCCCACCCAAACCCCAGGATTCCAACACGCCCCAGAATCCTGATGGTAAGTTTTCTTTATATATACTGAATCAAACATATTCCTACTAAAACATACCCTATCTGATAGCAAAGAACTAACTTGGAAATTATTTTTTTCTCCCCTCAGATGCCTATTCTAATGCCGTATGTGTTCATGGTCCACCCAAACCCCAGGATTCCAACACGCCCCATTATCCTGATGGTAAGTTTTCTTTATAAATACTGAATCAAAAGTATTCCTACTAAAACATACCCTACCTGATAGCAAAGAACTAACTTGGAAACTCTTTTTTCTCTCCCCTCAGATGCCTATCATGATGCCGTATGTGTTTATGGCCCACCCAAACCCCAGGATTCCAACACGCCCCAGAATCCTGATGGTAAGTTTTTATGAATACTGAATTGAAAGTATCCCTACTATAAATACTCTACCCGATAGTGAAAAACTAATTTGGGAACTCTTTGTTCCTCAGATGCCTATACTAATGGCATTTTTCTTAATGCCCCACCCCCACCCAAACCCCAGGATTCCAACAAGCTCAAGAATCCTGATGGTAAGTATTTAATTCCACTAACTTAAATATCAGAGAGCAAGTACTAGTACACAATAATAGAACATGTAGTTCTATAAATAAAAAAGAAAAATCCTTCAAACAATAAAAATTCAAATTGCATTAACTGTGTCAGGGGTGTCATGAGTGGGGTGGGGATGTTATAATGTCAATATAATTTTTGTCGTTATTTATTCCATCATGTATAATGTATTTTTAAGATAACCAATTATAGTAACTTGAAAGCTTGTTTGTTTTGTTTTGATGTTTTCTGCCACACTCAACAATTTTTCAGTTATATGATGGCGCCCAGTTTTTATTGGTGGAAGAGAGAACTCAGATACCTGGGAAGAGACCACCGACCTTCCGAAAGTAAACTGGGAAACTTTCTTACTTACCGGCGCGAGCGGGATCCGAACCCGCGCCGACAGAGGTGAGAGGCCGTGTGATTTTAAACGCAATGCTCTAACCACTCGGACACGGAGGCCCCGTAACTTGAAAGCCCCCAAACCCTGAAGCTTCACCCCATGGGTCCCCATTAGGGGCCTTTAAGACAGCCCTGGTACTCTACTTTATATTTATTAATCAATTATTCATTTATAATCATTTCATCATTCTTTATTGAAAAGGTTACCATGTGAAAAAAAGGGGCAGAAGACAACTATTTTCACCAGAAGTCAAACATACCCCCTGTTCCAAGCGATTTAAATCAAGTAAGAAAAGAAATTTCTGCAAGGTTTTATACTTCTATCACAGGCCCTTTTTGTCTGTTTGAAATATTAAATGAAACTTGTCATAAATTAAGTTCTCTTACCTCCATAATAAAACAATCAGTTGTCATTTATGACAAACATTTATTAAAACTGACACAATTACCATGTGCTTTGACTCTTTCACTTTCAGCATCAAAGTACACCACCAATGATCTAGTGAGCATTGATTTGGGTGATATGGAAGAAGTTGAAGAATTTAACACGTACAGGAGACTAATTAAAAATGACAAGTCCTTTCAACAATCCTATGACAAGTCTCTAGCAACAATACAAATCATGATTAGTAAAAGGCATAGAGAACTTAAGGAAAAACAATGTTTTGTTGCTACACAACATATATTTTATGCAGAAATGCTTTTAAAGCACTGTGGGATGTATTTCTAACGAGTTTCAATATCAATTATCAGATATAAACATGATGTAGCAATAAAATTTCTCTTACATTTGAGCCTCGTTGTACATTTTTGATGAAATAATTTCATCGGACGTCTGAACTATGACGGCATATTACCTATTTTCGCAGGATTTGATAAGATATTGAGAATTGCCTTCCCATATTTCCCGCTAGTAGGCGGTAATACTTGTCCCGGTCCAAAACATCGTTTGCATTGTATGCAAGATAATGGCAATACAATTTGACTTATTTTTCTTTCCCTATATTTTCAATCCTTAGTGGATTTAGCAAAAGAAATTACCTAGAGGCTGAGATCTGCAATAATCCGACTTAACTCGCTATGAGTTAAGTATGAACAGAACATGTATTTGTCCAGGCAAAGAAACATAACTCTCGCATTCGATAGAATTGCGCGGTTTTGACACTATTCCCCCAAATACCTATCGTGACACTTTCCCTTTTCTAACCCGCGTATATATAGTGCGCTAGTCCTTTTTGAGTTCCATGTCGACGAAAATACAAATTGTCTCGATCACGAAATCCAATTCAACACCATCGCCCGTCCTCGACTGACTTCCAACATATTTGGGTAAAGTAAACACATATATAAATTGCGGTATGTATTCATGTTCTATTATTTTTGCTTAATTTTGTAGCTCAACGCTTTTCTTCATGGGTACGGGTTTTTCAAGGCGACTTGCTTCATCTACACCGCCATTGTACACGTCGGGTCGGCATCATGGTCGGTTCTTAACTAAAGGATAATTTGTTATTATTCAATTAACTCTAAGTCATTTAAGCCTTGTTATTCTATTTCCAAACATTCACTGTAATATCTACCATTAATTTTTGTTTTTTCAAACTTGTCTGTAATATCGCAACTTTCATTTAGGTCTACTTAGCTAACCACAACACGTGCTGATTCTTATATTCCTCTTATAATATTGTTCAACTTCGTAGAAAATGTTGCGACATACGAAACACCCTTTTAAATCACCTTACGCCAGACCGGCACAACACCCAACACTTCGTTCATTGCCCACACGGACTTCGATCCCTGCAATTCTTACCCAGACTCAACCCCGTTCGACAACTCAACCCCAAGTGGAGAACCAGATAGAGGACACGCCTCTCGCTCAACCACTAAGGCAGCCTCACAGCCTCATCACGGAAGCAACTGTATCCACACAGCCACCAGCAGCACCTGAGACACCCTACATAACAGGTGAAAATCCTCTTATAAGCATCACTGATGAGCTTGGGGTTCACGTCCCTCAAGCCATCAAAGATAAAATTTGGGCAAAGCAATATGTTGATTTGTCAAAACTTCTCGATTCAGAATCAGAAAACGGCCATAATGCGCACAAAATTTCAATCATAGAGGGTCAATTAGTTGCAGAACCCAAGGTCAAACATATTAAAATTGCCACGATCGATAACTGGATCGATGCATTTTTAATATTCGCAAGTATATATCTCGCTAGGCACCCTTCACACATCCAGGTCATCTTGAAATATATCTATACCATTCGCATGGCACATGGCCGCTAAACAAATTGTAACTGGCTCGAGTACGATGGGCAGTTCAGGCTAAAAATCTAAAAAAAAAAAAAAAAAAAAAAAAAAATCCCACTATCTCCTTTGGTTCCATTGATGCTGAGTTATGGCTCATGTATATGCAATCACAGGTCTCCTACTCATCAAATCACTCAAAAACTGCATTCAAGTGTTTCGATTATAACTTTAAAGGTTCATGCCTTAAACCACACTGCACATTCCAACATGTTTGTATGCACTGCAACAAGTCTCATCCCCGCATACACTGTTGGTCATTCAACTCTCCTCAATCCAAGTCTACTAGCCCAACTCCCCCTCGTCCAAACACGGCTCAAAACTATCCCCCACAAAGTAACGATTTTCGAACTTACAAACCAAAACATTCTTTTCAACCACAGCGGACGAGATTTAATCAACCTAGGTTCAACTCCAATTAAGCGCCCAGTACTTGCGAAATATTTAGCACTATATCCAAATACCGAAGATGCCCAATTTTTGCTTAACAGTTTCTCTTTCGGATTTTATTTGAACTACTCGGGTCCTAGAGTGTACCTACATCCGAAAAACATGAAAAACATGAAATAAGCAAGCGAGCATGTAAATCATTTATTGACTATTATTGAAAAAGAAATCGCATTAGGATGTATAGCTGGACCTTTTTCCAACCCCCCTTTCCCCAATTTCCGTTGTAACCCTATAGGCGTTTTGCCTAAGAAAGACGGGGGTTGGAGGTTAATTTCAAATCTATCGGCACCTGTAGGTATTAGCGTCAATGAGCATATTGACCCCATTTTGTGTTCACTTCACTATGCTTCATTCGACCAGGCAATTTCCTTAATACAAACCTCGGGTAAAGGGGCGTTACTTTGCAAGATGGACTTGTCTAGTGCATTCAGACTTTTGCCAATTCATCCATCAGATTTTGCTTTATTAGGCATGTGTATTCGAGACCAATATTACTTTGATATGTGTATGCCGTTTGTGAGTGCCATCGCTTGTTCAACATTCGAAAAATTTTCATCATTCCTCCATTGGCTAGTAGGCCGAAAGGCACTCAATCAAAATATCATCCATTACCTTGATGATTTCTTGTTCGTTGGTAAACAAAATACTTCACAATGTTTAGATATTGCCAATAATTTTCAGGCAACTTGTGAGGAATTAGGCGTTCCAATAAACCATAAAAAAAAACACAAGGCCCGACCACACGATTATGTATTTTAGGTCTGGGAATCGATACGGTAGCACAGACCATTTTTATACCAGACAATAAGATTCAAGAACTTCAGTCCAAACTTCATGCGTTAGTCGCTTTAAAAAAGGTTACCCTTAAAGAAATACAATCATTATCCCTCAATTTCTTTGCTAAAGCCATTCCAGGCAGCAGGGCATTTAACCGCATATTCTATAACTCCATCATTGGCATACGGAAACTTTACTTTCTAATCAAAGTTACACAAGCAATCAGAGACGACGCAAAACGTTTGGCTCAATTCTCTAGAGCATTACAATGGATATTCCCTCTTTCCAGAATTACATTGGTCTACTAACCAGGCCCTTAACCTCTTTACCGATAGTTGCGGATCCTACGGCGGAGGTGCAATTTTTCAGAACCATTGGGCAGTAATTTCCTGGCCATCTTCATGGGGTAACGATGTACGACGGGATATTACTTTTTTAGAGCTAGTTCCCATCTTATTAGCTATTTGGGTCTGGGCTGATCATTTTAAAGCAAAGAAATTGCTTATAAACACCGACAACATAGCTTTGGTCCACATACTAAATTCTCAGTCTAGTAAGTCTCAGCGCGTCATGTCTCTCTTAGGGCCACTAATATTGTTATGTCTGAAGTACAACATCCAGATTAAATCCACTCATATATCGGGCTATAAAAATTCCATTGCAGACTCTATTTCTCGATTTCAGTGGGAAAAATTCAGGGCCCTCGCTCCACATGCAGACAAGAATTCAGCCCTCATACCTCCGGCATTATTGACTCTTTTAGACCTCAGGTAGATTGTTTGCTTTACGCCGCCATAGCAAAAAACACAGCATCAACTTATCAAAAAGCCCTAAACTCTTTTCTGAACTTTCGTATCAAATATAAATTGCAGTTATGTTGGCCCCCACCAGTTGACCAGTTTATTAACTATATTACTTTCTTGAGTGCCAACAAAGTATCGTTTTCAACGGCTAGGTGTTACCTAAGTGGCATTAGTTACAAAATGTAGTTAGAGGGCGGTATTGGCAACACTAAAGCATTCATAGTAAGGAAAATGCTAGAGGGATTCCATAGGCTGAACCCAGCAAAGGATACCCGTTCCCCTATCACTCTTCGTATACTGAACCAGTTAATACCTATCCTGCCTGTAGTTTGTTCAAGCTCATACGAAGCCACTATGTTTTCCACCGCTTTTCAGTTGGCATTTTTTGCATTGTTGCGGGTTGGCGAAATTACCTTCACTAGTCATGCCACTCCTACACTGTTGTACAATGACGTATCAATAGGAGATGAACATATTTCGTTGTTTATAACTGGTTCAAAAAACGGATCAATACAATAAGGGCTCTACGTTGCACATTCCACTGAACTCCCAAACAGATTCATTGTTCAAGCACTTGCACAACTTTTTGTCCATTAGACCCCAATCACGTGGCCCATTTTTCTGCCACCTTAACGCCAAACCGCTCACTAGATATCAATTTACATCATTATTGCACAGGTCTATTGAATTTATCGGTTTAGATACCTCTATTTTTAAGTCTCATTCATTCAGAATAGGTGGAACTACCCATTTGTTTTTACAAGGAATCCCCGAAGATGAAATTAAGGCTAGAGGCAGATGGAAATCTGACGCATTTAATTCCTATATCAGAGCCTAAAGTTTAAACTTTTTACGTATACCTGCAACATTTCGTGTTCTAATTGAATACCCAAGTTTGTAGGTTCCCGTACTACTGTCTGGATCATTGGTTCTTCCATTATTAATTATGCTGCCCGCCACGCAGAAAAGCATTTCGGAAACCAGCATATGGATCTAACACAGCACAATATCTCAATTTTTTGGTCCGGTAAGAGCGGTATGGTGTGGGAGGAGGTGGAGGCAATAGTTAAAAGTATTGTTCAAAAAAGGGGCAAACCTGACGTTATATTAATTCATGGCGGGGGTAACAGTATTGGTACAATGCCCTTGGCTAGATTGCAAAAGTTCATGAAATTAACTTTTGCAAATTTACAAACTTTTCTTCCACAAACTCGATTCATATGGTCCCAGATTCTCCCCAGGCGTTACTATAGACATATGTTCTCAAATATTGCAGCCGATAAAGCACGTAAGCGTATCAACAAATCTTTAGCGCCATTTGTAATAGCACGCAATGGCGCATACATAAAATACCCAGGACTTCAACAATGTTCTTCCACGTTTTATAGAGACGGTACGCATTTGTCGGATATTGCTCAGGTTATGTTTTTAAACACCATCCGGGATGGATTGCTTAGCATCATCCAAAGAAACGCTCGAATATTTCCTTAACCACACGGCTATTTGATAAGCAGTCTCACTGTCATGGCTCGAGCAAAATGTTGCCCGCTCGTGACGGATGTCTTCATGTATGTTAACATTTCTCATACATACATGAAGACATTTGGTCGAATTTTGCTAAGCCTGCCACAGATTTTGTTTCATTCCAGGTCCGTGGCTAATAATTAGGCTTATTGACATTGCATGATTGATATTGATTGATTGACAAATTGAAATGATTGATTGACACATTGGTGGATTGAAATATTGATTGATTGATTGACACATTGGTGGATTGAAATATTGATTGATTGATTGAAATATTGATTGATTGACACATTGGTGGATTGAAATATTGATTGATTGATTGATTGAAATATTGATTGATTGATTGAAATATTGATTGATTGACACATTGGTGGATTGAAATATTGATTGATTGATTGACACATTGGTGGATTGAAATATTGATTGATTGATTGACACATTGGTGGATTGAAATATTGATTGATTGATTGAAATATTGATTGATTGACACATTGGTGGATTGAAATATTGATTGATTGAAAATATTGAGTGAATTATTGATTGATTGACCGAAAAATGGATGGACTATTGATGCTGCAACATAACTATCCAAAAGTCGTTGTAGATCATGGATTTATACTACTGATGTTTTGTATTAATATGAACATTGTCGTTGAATTGAAAATACGTTTTTATTAAGTAAAGCCATGACAAAGACTGCCAATACGTGTTATCGTTCTGTTCTATTGAAATAATGTAGCCCTATCCGATTTTTTTTATTCTGACGTTTTCAGGATAGGGCTACAATTCCATAGGATCTCCTATATTAGTCCCAAATATTGTTTACACCAAAAGGAGTACCAACTCTGTGCTCGGGCATGTCTAATAAAGGTGTTTTTCATTAAATATCATGTATAACATGCAAAATTCTTCGTCTGCTCCGCCATGCTTGTTATCGCGAGATATCGTAGGGGGATCTACTGAAAAACCTAAACATTGACAATCAGCGCGAAAATGTAGTTACTCGAGCCATTTCGACAAAGAAAGGAAAATCATATGGTTGCAGAAAGAATTTACACTTTGCTGTTCGGTTTTTAACTTGATATTAAATTCAATACCGACGAAATAGCTTTCACCTCCGTACTCGTCCATTGATGTAAATACTACCTTATATGGCATATGCAAATGACTTGCCAATCGGAAATGCGAAAACCTCAAATCGAAAGACACAACCCGTTGACAAGTAATTTGACACTTAAAATCGTATGTTACATTGCAAACTCGAGTGTGATTAAAAACATATTAACTGTATTTCAGTCAACATAGCAAAGTCTAGTTGTAAAAGCTGTGATAGATGTATGTTAAATCAATACATCATATTTTATTCTTCACTTATGGTGCATGTACACATTTAAGGAATGAAAGTACTTTTTACTCATTTCATACGATATAAAATATGTTGGGTCAGTTGTTCGCATTATAAACCGCCGTTTATAAAATTGCATATACAATGAGTAAAATTTACTTTCATATCTCATGATTGAAAGTAACCTGCATTTCATATTATTTGATGAATTATTCTGAAAAGAGTATGAATTTTTAATGAGTCAGAAAAATGTTGCTGTAGCAATAGAAATAGGGGAAAAAAATAAACAGACACTATTAGCGCAACGAAGTGATATCAACAACAGCTTCAATGTCTACAAGCGAAATCCTTATGCTACTGGATCATAATTATCCGCAGATGGAGCTCTTAAAGTTGTGTCTGGTGTGACTCTTTCTGTGGATGACAAGGAGAATTTGGTAATACTCAAAATCTAGGTGTAAACCTAAAAGATGATTTACATTATTAAAAACATAAGACATCCAATGGCAAGAAAGATTAATGGTGTGCTGAATAGTAACATATATATTTACATAGAACCGGATACTAAATTCCGCCCACGCATAAGCTACAGCACAGGGATACATTGACGCATCAGTCACGTCGGTCAACCAAATCCCCCATATAAAAGAAAATGTATATGCTCGAGTTTTGATCACCGCACTAGAATCAAACAAGACAAGAGGTACTGTGAGCAATGCTCACTAAGAATACCCCCCACTTACCCCAATCTCCCAAAGGGTGTTGTTAATATGTATAAATTACCTCTTTCCTGAGTGTAAAAATATAGTATGCCTTTGTAGAAGGAAATGGAAGATATAGTCCGAACACAAATCCATGGCATAAACCTATAATTTTGACCTTGATATCAAAGGTCAAGGCCATAAAGGTCATGAATGTACATGACACATAGTCTCATGGTGATACACCCATGTCTTATGGTATGACTATGTCAAAACCCTATAATCAATTTTGACCTTGAGGTCAAAGTTCAAGGTCATATAGAGGTCATGAAGGTACCCGACACATCGTCTCATGGTGATACACTCATGTGTCAAATATGGTATGCCTATGTTAAAGAACAAAGAAGTAATGGCCCGGACACGAATCCATTGTAAAAAAAACTTTAATTTTGTCCTTGAGTTCAATGTCATATGGAGGTTATGAAGGTACATGACACATCGTCTCATGGTGATACACTCATGTGTCAAATATGGTATGCCTATGTCAAAGAACAAAGACGTTATGGCCCGGACACGAATCTGCACAGACAGACGGACAGACAGACAGTGATTCCTGTATACCCCCCTGAACTTCGTTCGGGAGGTATAATTATAAAGTTCGCCTTCATCCGGGATACTTCCTGGTTGATGAATAGTGCTCTGCCCATACTAAAAAATGCCCCCAAAACGATATTTTTCTCCACAGTCATGATGATAATCCTTCAATTTTTTATCCATGCCAAATCTCTGTCTTTGTTAAAAAAACTCATTTTTTGCCGAACAGGCCTTCCAGTGTGTAAATTTTAAAGCTATTAAGATCTGGTGATCTAAAGGCTGCCGATAAAATATGAGCAACGGAATCGGTACTTGAATCAAAAAAATTGGCAACTTTATCACTTCATCTGATGATAGAATTTCATCACAAAAGGAGCTACACTTTTTTTTTTAAAGTAGGGGTCTAGTAGCGTGACGTCATATCCGGATTGAACTCCAGTATTGGTTCACGTACTGTTATTATCAAACGTATTTTTACATTTACCTGGATGTTTTTTAATTTAGTAAAATGAATACAATAACACTCAATCACTTATATTTGAGTAGACTATGGCTCCAATCTTCTTTCCATTTTTTGTCATCTAATTCACACATAAAACCAGAGGTACATATTTGTTTAATTGATATACAGGGGTATTACATGTTAAAATTATCTGTAAATTAAAAAAAAAATCATGAAATGCAATAATGCACTTGTGGAATTAAATAAAACAATTCTGCACTTGTTATATATTTGTTATCTTGTTATATATTTGTTATCTTCTATTATGTGAAAATCTTCAAAATGGCTATTTTGTCCAAAAAATGTAAATATAAATTGAGATGCTGTGAAAATATTATGCTGAGAAAGGGCAGATTTGTTAAATGTATGTTAACAAGCATTCATATATGAACATAATATGTGGGTTTAAATGAAAAATCAAAAGTCAAATTTTTAAAATATTCATATTAGTGGTGTTGCAGTGCCGTATTTTTGACTGCTGAGGGCCTGTATTGAGTTCAATTTTGTACCACCATTATTAAAAAAAACCATGAAACTGTGTTAAAATTTCACTTTTAATTATTTAGTTAGACATATTTATTTCATATTTGAGGGAAAAAATTGCAGCATCATACCTCAAACAAAATTTTATGGACATATTTTAGGACTTCTTCAATGAATTCTGATATTGCCGTTTGACAAATGGTGGTGCACGTAATAAAAATACCATAATTTACTCATTATACTGGCAACCCCCCATTTTTTTGTTTTTATCATACCCTCAAATGAACAATCTAAGTATTTAAACTAAAAATTTTGAGAAATCACAAGTAGGTCGAGGACTAGGGACCTACCTTAAATTGGAACAAGTCTATAATATCCGAGAGGTTCTTCAAAATTCTAACAAAAAGGTCGTTTTTGCCGAAACCACCTATGATGTTTTTGGGCAACAGGCTCTCACAAAACCTCAACTTGACCTGGTAAACCTGTGTTAGGACAGATACTTAGATGTGTAGCCGTGGAAATTAGAACAAAACAAAAAACAAATCTGCGTTACCTTGCCCGGCTTCAGTACGATACATGTAAATAACAATCTCTTTAATGTTTGATTATAATGACACAGTTTCATTCTCTCTCTGTAATCTTCGCTTTAAAACATATAAAGTATATTTCCCTGAATTTAAGGGTTTGGAATGGTTATGAAAAAGAAATACATTATATTGATAATTTAAAGAATGAAGCTAATTTGACCTGTTACAAGATTTAATCTAACATGCTGCATTTCACGCTTAGTTTATGAATATGTAAACAAACACTGATAAATATAAATTACTTGCACCGCGCAAAAATTCGCTTACTGACGAAGTGTAGACCACTCGGAACTCCTCGTGTGACTCATATCTCACACACTGAAGTGTAACCGAAGCGTAACGGAATCATCCGAGGATTGCCTATCGAGTGTTGACTGTGAAGGCAGCCATTTTGGTTTTTAGCATAGACGGAACATGTATAACATAAGGTGAGTTTGCAACGAATCTTGATAAAAAGGTTACAAATGTAGGCCTGAATTTTGTGGTAAATTTTCTGCGGATTCGTCTGGGATGAAGAATTACATGCATCACATTTTTGCAGATTTGAATTTAGTTGACCTTAATTATTTAATTTGATAGTCAGCCAAAATCAAACTGATTTTGGTCACATATTTTCTAGACTCGCCGACCGTTTAGGTTTTTGATAATTCAAATGTACATGTATTAGGTTTACACTTTGGGTTGGAGGCTAAATCTGCTATGAGAAAACAAGAGATGTAGATTTTGTAGGAAAATATTCACAGGAAGGAATTTATGAAACATGCGATTTTTCAAATTAAATAACTGAACCAGCGAAAATGACTTCTTTTGAGTTTCATGTTACAGCTGTAGTCATATTAATATTAAGCGTCCCCATGTTATGTGGATTCAAGTTTGTAAAATCATAACCCCATAGGGCTAGGTAGGGGTCATATTATGAGGTCCAACACTGTCATGAAAGACGAAGATAGCGAACAGTAATCAATCTCATAACTCCTATAAGCAATACAAAATAGAGAGTTGGGCAACACGGACCCCTGGATATACCAGAGGTGGGATCAGGTTCCTAGAAGGAGTAAGCATCCCCTGTCGACCGGTCACATCGCCGTGAGCCCTATATCTTGACCAGGTAAACGCAGCTATCCACAGTCAACATCAGTGAGCCAAGAACTGCCTGACAATCGATATGAAACACGTCAGACAGCATTTGACCCAATGATAGGTTGTATTGGCAAACTAGATTGTTATAAATGTAACGATCATAGACTTTGCAATATGCTGACTTTAAATGAGACTGTTGAAACCCTTGTGCCATCATCTTGTTTGTCAGTAGCCTGCCTCCATTTAAAAACTGACCATACGCAGAACAAACTCTTGCGTATCGAATCAGTTGAGAGATATAAGCACCATATGCAGGTGGAATATTGCTACATAAATATGGGAAGTTGACGATGGAGAAGCTGAAACCATCCCGTTTGTCAGAAAGTTGAGTTGTTATTTTGCCGTTAATATGTAGTTTCAATAAAATATCTCTAAGTATGAAACAGAAATGGACGACTCTGTGGGGTCTTTTATTTCGAGTTCACTGGGATATATCGAATCGACATATGAAACTTATCGTTTATAGATAAAACGTCATATCTAAATGGGGTTAAAGATTATAAACGTCTTCTGATGATGAAGTAGGGACAAGGTGACTTGAATGAGCGCTGTGACTCATAGATTCTCCTGTTTATGTACAAGTATTGTATATTTTGTAACCTGTGGTGCAATTGAGAAAAAACACTAATTCAAATATCTTTGTTTTGCAATTATATTATTGACATTGAGACTTGTATTACATTCATCATAATACGATCATAACAAAGAACTGCGGACGATAGTATTGTTTCGCCACCTACATGTACCTTCTGGTAATTTTTTAAGTTATCATTTTTAAATGATTATTTATGACAGTATATATATTTATATAAATTTCCATACAACTTTATTCATTTGACAAAACGGAGAGAGATTACTATAATTTGGGTTAAAATCGCGTATTTCACTATTGAAATTAATGGAAAACGGAAAGTAGATTTCAACCCACCCACCCCCGTGAAGCACAAATTCCTTTCTATATGAATGATAAATTGTTATGATGAAGCAATTTTATGCAAAAACGTTTGTTTACAGATCAAAACACGGCGAAAATGTTCACTCTTCGATTAATTGCAAATGAGGTAAAACTACGGAAAATGAAGATTGACCATTTTTACTCAATGATATAAAGAAATTTATCAAATTAAATAGTTATTTAATTATGTCGATAAACATTTTAAAATATATAACGTTTTAAAGCCTGATTTCAAGAACATATTTTTACAATTAATTAAGAGCAATTAATTAATCAACACTGGTATTATAGTTAATAGTCAATTTCTAATAAATTCTACTTTGCATTTTTAAAAAAAAAAAAACATTGGCAAAATTACAAAGCTTTTTAAGATATACTAGTTGAAAATGTAGGCGGGAAACAAGATTTATCATGCGTAGTTCTTTAGATAACAAGACTGTAAGTACATGTATATAATAAAGATAAACTCTTGCATTTAGAGACGAAAAACAAATTGGTATTTTGTATGCAACAATGAATAATGTATACCTTCTTTTGACACAGACAATGAGCGTCATGTTCTTGTTATTATGTCAGCGTAAGTTTAAGATTACACTCTTTTCATAGCAAAATTCTATTTGAGCACACATGAATTGTATAGACCTATGATTCATTACAAACTTTTTCTTCATTTACAGCATTTTCAGTAGGAATGAACATACTCTGCCTTCTTGCAATTCACACACTTCCGATAAGTCGGACATACTACTTGCATCACATTCAATTAGCTTCTTTTGACAATCTTTCATTGGGCTGGTTTTTAGTGATATATATATATATATATATATATATATATATATATATATATATATATATATATATATAAACTGAAAACCAACAACACTCAACATCCAAAGTTTGTACATGTAGGAGGCTAAGTAAATAAGGATATAAAAATATATACAAGGTATAACGTTTCTACGTGAGTGATGATTGAAAAATGCACATGTAATACAACATCATTTATACATCACGACAAAAATCAGAATTACATTGACATTAAACGGATTTAAATGAATTTTCATAAATCTATTAGAAATTGTATATAAACATTTAAATTCCCGATGTAGATGAAAAGAATATCAAAATGAAATGCGTTATCACGCATGCCAATATTTCAAACTAGAAGGTTCCGTGCAAATGATGGATTTATGAAAATTATAATGATCTTCATGTACAATACATATACTTTCACTTTAAATTTCGTCTTCTGCTACATTTGTACATTGTATGTATAGTGGATAATATCTATATGTGAGGCGTTTTAAGTCCCCACCCATAATGTCATATCCACCGTATTTGTACGTCACAATGACAATTTGCGACCTAATTTTGCGGGAGAAAAGAACGAAAACATGTGATAAAATGAAAACATATAATCGCTAATCAAGATTCTACATATAAATAGATAAAAATAAGGTGATCAATGCAATTTAAGGTACTGCAAAGTTCTCCTTTCAACATTTATGAATATGGTCTTAAATAGGCTTTCATGTATTGAGCAGAAACATTGAGTGTATGTATTTTGCGGTTAAACATTTTCCGTGATATCGGCTGTTGTACAATTTAAACGGAGCGCATCATCACCACGGCGTGGTTGTCGTTTGCGTGAATAATTGAAATTATTACTAAGTGTTATATTTATTATGTATGATATTAATTGGAAATAAATACAATTTTGAATTGACGGGCAAACAAATTTAATTACATTAGCCGGGTGTCAATTTAGTATCACCCTACACGCATAACTTTATGGGAATTATGAAAACTTTGTCCCACTCAAGGACAGAATACGTGATGGGTTATCTATTAAAAAAAAGAACACGGATATCGAGAGAGATCGAGAGATCGAGAGAGAGAGAGAGATCATTTACACATGGTACCTACATGTATAGCTGACCCCTTGCAAATTCACATCACGAAGACACATCCTTTCATTAAACCTGATCTAAAATGTTAATAACTGCATTAGAGTGAATTAACTCACAAGTGTTATTGTTGTTTAGCGTTAATGATCACGATTTGCAATGAAAGATTGTAAATGAAAATAATTATTATGCTGATTTAACTTACAAGTGGAAAAAGAAGGCGACTTCCGATTTGTTAGTTTCGTTAAACCCTTTCATCAATTTCGTAAAGAAAAAAAATTAGGCCTGTAGGTTTGCATTAACTACTTCATCCATTTAATTGCAAAGTCAATTGGCATATCACGCTTTGAACTACTTATTATCATTCTTTCAAACAAACATAAGCACACACTTAGTTACATGTGGTAAGGAAGGGGGGTAGTTTTACAGGATAATGCTATTTAATACTTGATATGAATTGTGACCTTCACCTTTCACATTTTGATGTTAAAATCAGTAGGGGTGTTTCTTATGTTGAAATACATCATCTGCAGTGTCAATGCACAAGCTTGGGGAAAACTAAAGTTTACATTTACAGGAAACCAGTGTATGTAATCTATGAATATCTGACCTTTGTCTTTGACCTAAATGCCAATATAGAGGTATACTTCACGACATAGAGAGAGATATTGTATGAAATTTCATTGCAAAATAACCTTAATATACGGACTTTGAGAGATATAATCTGGAAACGAAAGTATGGCTGACAGACAGAATGACGGACTCACAGACAGTTATTCTTTTGAAAACATAAACCCTTCCTCTGAAAAGTAAACCCTTAGTAACCGACGGCAAGATGGGAATATAACGAACAAAGTAATGTAACCTGTTTTCCGCTGAAAGCTCGTAACAAAAGATTAATGAACTTTGAAAATCATCGTATTTTCCAATGAAGTAGATTTGCTTGCGAAATACTAGTATTGACTCAAGGGTTGGAGGAAGGATATACATGTACATATAAACATATAACCAAAGATTTAGAGAAACAACTTTCATTTCTGTATACTCCAAATCTTATTTTAGGGGAGATGTTTCTTCAGCTTCAATTCTTTGTCTCATCAGTATTGCCAGGATAAACGGCTTCTCTGTCTCGTTTCCACACTGTAAACAAAAATATAAAATCTATGATTGATGTCGTTGTTCATAATTTTAGGATTTTTTTTATTGAAATTCCTATTTATCAGAAATTCAATTAAATTTACTTTATATGTAACGGTAAAAGTGAAGATAACGAACAGTGATCAATCTCATAAGCAATACAAAATAGAGAGTTGGGGAAACACGGGCCCCTGGGCACACCAGAGGTGGAATAAGATGCCTAGGAGGAGTAAACATCCCCTGTCTACCGGTCACACCCACTGTGAGCCCTATGTCTTGATCAGATCAGCAGGGTTATCCGTAGTCAAAATCAGTGTGCTAATAACGGTCTAACAATCGGTATGAAACACGTCAGACATCATTTGACCCAATGATACGTTGTATTGGCAACATAGATTGTTATAACCACCATAGAATTTGCGAAATGCTTACTTTAAACGAGACTGTTGAAACCCCTGTACCATCAATTTGTTTGTCAGTAGCCTGCCTCCATTTGAAAACTGACCACACGCAGAACAAGCTCTTGCGTATCGAATCAGTTGAGAGATATAAACACCATATGGAGGTGATAATGGAATATTGTTACATAAATATGGGAAGTTGACGATGGAGAAGCTGAAATCATCCCGTTTGTCATAAAGTTGAGTTGTTAGTTTACCGTTGATATCCAATATCAATAAAATATCTAAGTATGAAGCAGAAGTAGGCGACTCTGGTGTATTTTATTTCGAGTTTTTAGGGATATATCTAGTTGACATATGAATGGGTTATTATTATGAATAGATAATACGTCGTCGATATATCTAAATGTCGAATTCAAGGCCACAGCAAGATATTTTTTTTCATTTTCTCTTCTCACGTAGAAGTTTCTTAATAAATCCTGCTTCATATAAATATAATCAAAGGAGCAGAATTCGTGCCCATGGAACTCTAACAGACTGTTGGAAGACCTGATCACCAAAGATCACGAATATAGCGTCAATGAGGAACTCTAGCATATTTTTTATTTCAACTTCAGAATTTTTGTGCGTGGAATCAGAGTGGTGTTTAACAAAGTAATGTTTTGGATGACTGATAACCAGATATGAATATTTCCGTTTTACATTTTGTTGTAGAATCAAATGTCTATGATGTTAAAAAGTATAGTCAAATGCGGGACTTTAACATTCCTCTTATACTTTTAATCCATTCTGACAATGTATCAAGTTCTTCTATTATATATTTAGCGCATCGTCTGGAGACGTCACCGTCGTCGGTGAAAGGCTGCAAAATATAGGCCTATGCTCGGCGCTTATGGCCTTTGAGCAGGGAGAGACTACATCTGCTGTGACACGGGCCTCGGTTTTTGCGGTCTCATCCAAAGGACCACCCTATTTAGTCGTATTTTACGTCAAGCAGGGGATCCTGAGGAGGATCCCCATGGGACAATACAAATAGAAAACATACAATACTAATGAAAAACTAGGAAGAATTGTTTTAGCACACTAGGAGCAGTGATAGTATATTAAAGTCTGCCAACATAGCAAATATCAAAAGCCTTTGTCAAAAGACTTAAAAGTTATGATCCGGACAAACAAATGCCCCAGAAATTCCATTATTTGACGTTAATATAAAACGTCAAGGTCAGCAGAAATGTCACATGTTATCATGGCATATCAACATACCAAATATTAAAGGCCTACTCCAAAATGATGACATGTTCTCAAAAATTGCTTATGACACAGTCTTATCATGGTATACCCACATTACAAATATCAAGGCATATGTCAAATGACAAACAACTTATAGTTTGGACAACAAAATTACCCCAGAAATTCTATTTGACTAATTAGTCAAAGGGGATTTCCTTAACATGAAACCGCAGAAGTTTTCGCAGATCAACATCAAAACTTATGATTTTTCACCACCTTACACGACCATTCCTCACGATAAATCAAAGACTAGACTTTTTGACATCATAGGCGGTTGCTTCTTCAACAAAAATGGAAAACGCAAGTATTCCTCTCTAGTGACCAGTCATCTAAAAAATTACTTTGTTAAACACCACTCTGATTCCATGCACACGTGCTTTAAGTTGAAATAAAAATATGCTGGAGTTCCTCATTGACAATATCTTCGTGGTATTTGGTGATCAGATCTCCAAACAGTCTGTTGGAATCCTCATGGGCACGAATTGTGCTCCTTTCTGAGCTGACCTCTTTATATATTCCTATGAAGCAGAATTTATTCTGAAACTCCTACGTGAAAAAACATATCTTGCTGTGGCCTTCAATTTGACATTTAAATATATCGACAACGTACAAGTATTATCTATAAAGAATAATTTTCATTCATATGTCGATTCGATTCACTGTTCGTTATCGTCACCTTGCATATACCTGTGAGCTCGAAATAAAAGACACCACAGAGTCATCCACTTCTGTTTCATACTTAGATATTTTATTGACAGTAGACATTAACGGCAAACTGACAACTCAACTGTATGGCATATGGAATGATTTCAGCTTCTCCATCGTCAACTTCCCATATTTATGTAGCAATATTCCATTATCACCTGCATCTGGTGTTTATATCTCTCAAATGATTCGATACGCAAGAGCTTGTTCTGCGTATGGTGAGTTTTTAAATCGAAACAGGCTACAGACAAACAAGTTGATGGTACAGGGGTTTCAAGAGTCTCGATTAAAGTCACCATTTCGCAGATGCTGTGGTCGTTATAACGATCTCCTTTGCCAATACAACCTATCATAGAGTCAAATGCTGTTTGACGTTTTTCATATCGATTGTTAGACCGTTATTGGCACACTGATGTTGCTCAAAACCTTGGTTAAATTTAATCACTGGTTAAGCTAACCACTGGTTAAATTTACTATCCACTGAGTAACTAACCACTGGTCAAAATTCTGTTGCTCAAAGTGAGTTTAGCCCTAGGGCATACTAACCAACGGTTAAATACATTTAACCAGTGGTTAGTATCCCATAATTCAACAATGGTCGTCTGAACATGTAAACAATAATGGCTGCTGCAAATGTTAATGAAGCGGACGGAGAACTTTTCACCTAATGAGACACTATTCTTAGTTGTATAAGTTATATTATGAAGTCAACCGAGGCCGTTAACTCGAAAAGGGGGGAAAAAAGGGGGGGGGGGTTAAACAGTTGAGAATGTGAAAGAGATGTACAGGAAGACTTGTCCACCTCCTTTTTCACTCAACCCTGTCTCATAGAAAATTATTTAGATCCACTGGGAATCAGTGAATTGAATTCATCGGAATTTCAGGAGGATGGAGTCCTTGGTATTCACGGTAAGCCTACATTATTGTATCATTTTAACTAATACTGCCATTTTCCTAATACAAATACTGAGACTTAATCCAACGTTATATTTTTTCAGTGAAGGCATCACATAAAGTAGGCATAATTAAAATAATCTGCACGTGTACATGATAATGTTGGAATATACCTAAAAACAAGACGAACTATTCTTAGACCTACTCACAATGTGAAGGTCACTGTAATCTATGAATTCGCTCCTGTAGAATTTGGGTCCTCATACAATTGATTCAATATCGATTGATTGATAATGATTGATTGTATTTTGTTTAACGTCTCTCTCGAGAATTTTTCACTCATATGAAAGACGTCACCAAGACAGGTGAAGGGCTGCAAATTTCAGCATATGCTCAGCGCGTACGGCCATTGAGCAGTGAGGGTTCCTCAGATTGCCACACCTACTGTGACACAGGGCATCCGTTTATGAGGTCATCTCCGAGGACCCTTGACATTCACACCCGATGCCGAGCGTTTGGCGATGGAACTGTCACTACTTGTTTTAACGACTTAGGTCTCTCGCGGCCGAAATTTGAACCCCTGCCTTCCGCATGCAGAGCGAACGCTCTAACCTCTAGGCCACCGCGGCCGTGATTCAATGTCGACAGTAGAAAAATAATTTGCATAAATGTTAATAGACTGAATTCGATGTTTTTAAACTTCAATCTCATATAATCATTTCAACTTGACATATAACATAGATGCAATGAATATTCTTCAGAGAAAATATTGCCCCCACCACTTAAAATTGACCCCATAGATAATTTTATCCACATAAATATGATAAATTAAAAATACTATTGTACTGCATCCCTACCTCTTTGATCATCATTTAAAGAAATAACTACATGGACATGTATTTATCTAATATGTATGCTATTTTATAACAAGTAGTTGGTTTGTTTTTTATTTTTCGGGGGGGGGGGCTTATTTTGGTGGGTGAGGAGGTTAATTTCAATTTATTTATTTATTGATTCACCAAGAAGTAAAAATTATCCCTGGGAATTGTGACAGGATTGATAATTATTACATCCTTTCTCGTATTCCGGGAGGGGGGGGGGCTTATTTGGGTGGGTGGGGAAGTTAATTTCAAATTATTTATTTATTGATTCACCAAGAAATAAAGATTATCCCTGGGAGTTGTGACAGGATTGATAATTATTACATTCTTTCTCGTATTATTTCTTTAAGGTTTACTTTAACTTTAACTTAGACAACGACTTGAAATTCTCAACTCCACCTGTCAACATCGTGTTTGTTTTTTTTTTTTTTTTTTTTTTTAAACATCTAATTAAGTGATCACAAGACTAGTGTATAACCTGTTTTTAATCTACTAAGACTACTTGTTTGCTTTCAGTTAATTTAAACGCATAAATAAAATCCGAATATCAATATTCATTTTTTAAAAAGATAAATAAATGGAATAGATAAAACAAGAGGTACTGTGAGCAATGCTCACTAAGAATACCCCCTGCTTACCCCAATCTCCCAAAGGGTGTTGGTAATAGGTATAAACTACCTCTTTTCTGAGTGTAAAAAACAAATGGCATGACAAACCGAACCATATTGCTACTTCGATGTCCAGTGCGCGTGACCTTGACCTTTTGACCCCAAAATCGATAGGGAACATCTTCATCTCATGGGTAGTCCATATGTATGATATGGTGACTGTAGGTGGAAAGGATAACGCTTTAGAGCCCGGAAACCATATTGCTACTTCGATGTCCAGTGCGCGTGACCTTTGACCTTTTGACCCCAAAATCGATAGGGAACATCTTCACCCCATGGGTAGTCCATATGTATGATATGGTGAATGTAGGTGGAAAGGATAACGCTTTAGAGCCCGGAAACCATATTGCTACTTCGATGTCCAGTGCGCTTGACCTTTGACCTTTTGACCCCAAAATCGATAGGGAACATCTTCATCCCATGAGTAGTCCATATGTATGATATGGTGTCTGTAGGTGGAAAGGATAACGCTTTAGAGCCCGGAAACCATATTGCTACTTCGATGTCCAGTGCGCTTGACCTTTGACCCCAAAATCGATAGGGAACATCTTCATCCCATGGGTAGTTTATATATATGATATGGTGAAAGTAGGTGGAAAGGATAATGTTTTAGAGCCCGGAAACCATTGCGTCTACAGACGGACAGACAGACAGACGGACAACCCGATTCCAGTAAACCCCCCTGCGGGGGTATAATAAATAAATATTTATGTACATGATTGATAACTCCATTCTGCTTAGATTAATTTAATTATCAATTTATCAAAAATTGTGTAGTTTTTAAAGTTGTATTTGTGTTTTGAAAATAAACAAATAATATGATTTGAATAGTTTAATAACATGAATTGGGTATATAAATAAACAGGTGACTTTAGCGTATGGGGGGGGGGGGGGGGGTATAAACAAAAAGGCATGGTAGGAATTGGTGCAATGCTGCAGTAAACTTAGGGATAAAGGGACTAAGTTTACTCCCGCTCTACCCCGTGACCCCCCTCCCCTACCCCGGAGACTTCACCTATGTATCCTGTTTATGAATTTGTTAAATCTTTATATTTAAGAAAGAGATGCATTGAATTACATGATAATTATAAGTTTTCTTAATGTTGTAGGAAACCAAACAATATCTTACAATGAAAACATGGTGAGACAGCACAGCTGGGGCTCTACGAGATCTGTGATGTACCTGGGTGATTCTTTAGAAAATTTTCAACTTCCTGTTTACTCTACTTCAGTGAAATCATGATTAAAATGTCTCCAAACTCCCCGTTTCTTGTGTTATTTGCTCATGTTTACATAAAAAAGCAAGCAAGCAGTCATGTTTAACTACTGGTTAAATGACTTAACCCACCTCTGTAGTTTGGTTAACTTTGGTAAATATTTAACCGTTGGTTAGGCAATTTAACCACTGGTTAACTTTTGAGCAACAGAATCTAACCATTGGCTAAATGTTAAGCGGTGGACAAGGGATTTAACCACTGGTTAAACTTAACCAAGGTTTTGAGCAACCCAGTCCTGATAACTCCGTTTACCTGATCAGGATATAGGGCTCACGGCGGGTGTGACCGGTCGACAGGGGATGCTAACTCCTCCTAGGCACCTGATCCCACCTCTGGTGTGTCCAGGGGACCCTGTTTGGTCAACTATCTATTTTTCATTGCTTATTGGAGTTATGACATTGATCACTGTTTGTTATCTTCACCTTACATTACAAAATATCCGATTTTTAATCTTAAAATAATTGATATAATAGTAAAAAGTCATGCAAGAAATTTCATCAACATATCTTACGTAGAAATGATTAAACTCGGCCTCCTTAACAGGAATATTTGTATTTATTTTCTTTTTGATAATCAAGAAAATACAAGCAGCATTACAGTAACATTTAAAGAAAGATTTATAAAATTTACCTTGTGAATGTAGCAGATCATGCCGCTTTTATCTCAGCGCGATGTATTGAAAAATATTTGTGTCTGTATGATGATTTAAATAATGAAAATACACAAGTTCTCCTGGAAATATATGATATGCACATAGAAGCGTGTTTACTTAATGGTAGAATAGTAATTCAATATCTCCTGTATTTTTTCAATACATACTTTCTATTCTGGTGTTGTACTCCTTCAGGCGCTCCTTTCTCATGTCTCGTTCACGTTCTGTGCTCTGTAAACTGTTTTCTTTGTTAACTGCTTTTGCTGTGAAGAATAAGTTACATAGCGTTGGAGAACGGAAACCCGATAGGAATTAAAAGGTACATGTACTTACGCACTAATAATTATCCTCGTTTCTTTACAAACTAACATGGCTAATTTATCTATAGTGGTGATATATGATAACTTGTGCAACGTAAACGCTTTCATTAAATATTAAAGGAATAAGTTGAAAAAGTTTAAAAATTTGTTCATTCTTGACTTATTTAACTCCCAGACATCTTCGGTTGGCCTTATGTGTATAATATATGCATTACGCTTTCTTCACACGTGGTCGGAAAGAAAACAATTAAGGTTTAATTTGACATCGAGTTCATCAATTGGAGTGTGAGCTATTTTTTTTTTTTTTTTTAGATTTGTCCAATCAATTTTTTTTCCTTCGAATAACGACTTTTTAGACATATATTACAAATATCTTCTCTTTATGATTGCAAAATAACTAGTGCATTGTATAGATTTATAATTAAATTAGAGCAATACATGAACGTTTCACATGATGAAAAATGCAGTTTCCGCAAGGCTGAAACACTGCGGAAACTTAGGTATACATAAGGTTTCTGCCAAGTTTCCGCTTGGAAACTTCAAGTTTCAGCAAGATTCCGTACTCCGGAAACTTAGGGTGTCCACGAATCCATATGGTTTCCGCAACGGAAACTTGCTGAAACCTCACGTTTCCGCGAGTTTACGCAGCCGTAAACCATTGACATACATATGGTTTATCATCAGTTTCTGCAGGCGTAAACCATCAACATGCATATATGGTTTATCATAAGTTTACGCATACATAAACTATATTGGTTTATATATGGTTTACGTCAAGTTTCCACAAAGTTTACATCAAGTTTCCGCATGCATAAGCTACTGATATGCAAATGGTTTCTGCATACATGCATTTGATATCAAGTTTCCAACTTGACGCTCAAAGACCTTCTACTGTACAGAGAATACAAGCCACAATTTGACAGTTTTATTCATTCTTAAATATTATAATATTCACACAAATGAACTTGATGTAATAATACTGATACACTAGTACTAAAGCAGAACAAATCTGTATAAATATATCAAGGTAACTCCATACTTCGAAATTTCGGCAAAACGGTAAAATTTGACACCCAAATCGGCGGATTTTTAACAAAAATATCGCATTTAGAATACCCGGATCTGCATTTATGAAATGTTAAAGCTGTATGGTCCGAATTACAAATTTTTTTCCATCTCGTAAAAACGCTATTAAATCATTGCACGTATGTAGTTATGAGACTGTACGACATATCATAAATTATTTCACCTGTTTTAACCCAAATAATTTGATTTTAAATCGATGTTTACAAATAACTGCGTCGCCGCCATTTCAAGTGACAGTCACGTGACCAGTTCAAACTTTCAGATCATCGGTGGTCTTATCTGTGTAAAGCTGTGTATTTTGTTATAACAGTGCCATACCATAAGTTTAATAGGAATAAAAATATCAAATACCTCTTAGTAATTTTTTTGTTTTAATCTCTTTCAGCCTTAAAACTAGACAGTTGCGTACGAGTTAATACATCATGTTGGGATTCCCCTGACGCGCGTGGGTCTATTTATAGACGTCTATTATGAGATGATTTATATATGTAGCCACTATATTTACTTTCTAAATAATATTCGCACTGTTTTCTTTTACATGCAGATGTTTTCAAGCATATAATTAAGGGAAAGTTAATCATTTTATAAAGTAATTAATCTGCTTTAAAGTAATTATGTACAAAATATAATACATGAACATCGGGTCATACAGCTTTAAAAACGTTTTAAATGTACGCGCTGATATAGTTAATTTCGACAATACATTTTTTGCAGTTTGTCAATCTACTACTTAACGGAAATTTTTTTGCTGATAGATACAGTTACTGTTATCGTGCTCACCGTGGACCATGGTGAAAAGATTCAGTAACGCACGGGTACCAGATAGTTGAAGTGATCGCTCTATTCATTTGTCTAAAAAAACCACCACACAACATAAATGAGAGTTTTCTTTGTCTAAAACATATCGCACGGAAGGGACAGACGTATTAAGAAACAGAATATGTCTCATACTTTAAAATGAAAGTAGTTAGTTTTCTCAACTCGTACCGCGTGCGTTACTGAATCTTTTCACCATGGTCCACGGTGGTGCTGTTGGTACTGACAATTGCTGATATTTACTGATAAGTGATGAGGAAAGTACTGTCGGCACTGAGAAGTGCTAGTACATGCTCTGGACTGGGTTGCTCAAAACCTTTGTTAAATTTAACCACTGGTTAAATTTACTATCCACTGAGTAACTAACCACTGGTCAAAATTCTGTTGCTCAAAGTGAGTTTAACCCTAAGGCATACTAACCAACGATTAAGTACATTTAACCAGTGGTTAGTATCCCATAATTCAACAATGGTCGTCTTAACATGTAAACAATAATGGCTGCTGCAAATGTTAATGAATCGGACAGCGAACTTTTCACCTAATGAAACACTATTCTTAGTTGTACAAGTTATATTCTGAAGTCAACCGAGGCCGTAAACTCGAAAAAGGGGGGGAAAAGGGGGGGGGTGTTAAACAGTTGATAATGTGACTGAAAGAGATGTACAGGAAGACTTGTTTGAAAGCAAAAGGAGAAGAAACTGTATGCAGAAAACTCACTGAATACAGACTGAAGGGGGTCCACCTCCTTTGTTACTTGACCCTGTCTCATAGAACATTATTTAGATCCACTGGGAATCATGCAGTGACTTTATTCATCGGGATTTCAGGAGGACTTGAGGATGGAGGCTTCGATATTCACGGTAGGTCTACATTATTGTATTATTTAAACTCAAGTAAACCAAAACTGCACTTTTCCTAATACAAATACCGAAAATTCAAATACATTTTTTTACTCGGAGGAAATTTGCAAGTTGAGTACGTATTTTATTTGCAAACCAGCTTCTAAATTGTTTATCCTAACACGAAGTTGTAACTTTTAATCCAACAATATAAATTTTCAGTGAAGGCATCACATAAAGTAGGCATAATTAAAATAATCTGCACACGTACATGATAATCTTGGAATAGCTAAAACATCTGCATTATTTGGGTCATCATACAATTGATTCAATCTCGACAGTAGAAAAATAATTTGCATAAATTTTAATAGACTGAATTCAATGTTTTTTTAAACTTCAATCCCATTTAATTATTTCTACTTGAGATAACTTATATGCAATAAATATTCTTCAGAGAAACTATTGCCTACACCACTTTTGACCCAATAGATAATTTTGTCCACATAAATATGATAAATTAACAAGAGGCCCAAGGGCCTAGAATCGCTCTTCTGATAAATTGTACAACCCCACCATTTCTATTCTTAGCCTCTTAGTATTCTAAATCTTTAGTTAAATCCTAAGAATTCAAAAAAAGTAGCTCAATGTGACCTACTTTTTGGTTTACACATTTTGAGAACCCAAGAAATATCAACTGACAAAGTTTGATGATTTTAAGCCAATTAGTATCTGAATATTGAAATATAGCTGTCAAATTCCAATCGTAGGTCATGGTGACCTACTTTTTGGTCAGCGAACTCCGAACATGCAAGACCCATCAACTGACAAAGTTTGATGACTGTAGGTCAAATAGTATCTGAAATATATAAATATAGCCGTCCAATTCCAAAAGTAGGTCAAGGTGACCTACTTTTTCGTCAACACCCTTCAAACATGCAAGACCCAACAACTGACAAAGTTTGATGACTGTAGGTCAAATAGTATCTGAAATATATAAATATAGCCGTCCAATTCCAAAAGTAGGTCAAGTTGACCTACTTTTTGGTCGAAACCCTTCGAACATGCAAGACCCAACAACTGACAAAGTTTGATGACTGTAGGTCAAAAAGTATCTGAAATATATAAATATAGCCGTCCAATTCCAAAAGTAGGTCAAGGTGACCTACTTTTTGGTCGACACACTCTGTAGACTCAAGATGCATCAACTGTCAATGTTTGATGATTGTAGGTCAATTAGTGACTGAAATATATAGATATAACTGTCAAATGCCAGAAGTAGGTTACAGTGACCTACTTTTTGGTCGATACACTCCGAAGACTCAAGATGCATCAACTGACAAAGTTTGATGATTGTAGGTCAAATAGTGTCTGAAATATAGTAATTTAGCTGTTAAATACCAAAAGTAGGTCACGGTGACCTACTTTTTGGTCGACACAAACCGAAGACTGAAGACGCATCAACTGACAAAGTTTGATGATCCTAGGTTTTACAGTGCCCAAAATATGCATCTAAAATTGAAAATGTGAAATTTGAATATCTGCAAAATTCAAAAAGTAGGTCACTGTGACCTACTTTTTTTTATAAATATGTTTCAAGGCCTCAAGATGCATCAACTTACAAGATTTGATGATTCTAAACCTCTCGGTATTTGAAATAACAACTTAAAATATATCTATACATGTAAATGATAAGCCATAAAATTCAGAAAGTAGGTCACGGTGACCTATTTTTCAGTTGACACATTTCAAGGTCCCATGATCCACCAACTGACAAGTTTTGATGATCATAGGCTTCAAAGTGTCCAAGATATGCATCAAAATTAATTTTAAAATAAATACCTGCAAAATTCGAAAAGTAGGTCACCGTGACCTACTTTTGAGACAACTTGACACAAGGTCCTAAGATGCATCAACTATCAAAATTTGATGATCCTAGTCCTTATAATGACTAAAATATCAAAGATTTAAGGAAATATAAATTTAGGTCAACTTTGAAGTGACCTTGAGACCACGCCCTTTGCCCCAGGGTAATGCCTTGAACAATTTTTAATCTACAACATATCTTTATCCTTATGTGTAAGTTTGGTGATAATCTGCCCAGTGGTTCTTGAGAAGAAGATTTTTTAGCAACCACTACTTTTGTTTGTATTTTCCTGATTATCTCCCCTTGTTAAAGGGTCACATCTGTATGAAAGCCCTTGGGCCAATGATACCCTGTAACAAATTTGAAAAAAATTGGCCAAGGGGTTCTTGAGTTATAGCCCTTTTTCTAAAAAAAAAAGTTTACGCACACCGCACAAATGGCCATAGCATTAGTTCTTTGAGCCTTCGGCTCAGAAGAGCTAAAAATACTATTGTACTGTACCCCTACTTCTTTGATCATCATTTAAAAAAAATAACTACAAGCACATGTAGTTATCTTATCTAATATGTGTCTTATTTTATAACAGGTACCTGGGTTTTTTTCTTCTTTCGGTTTTGGTTTGTTTAGGAGGGGGCTGGGTTTTTTTTTCACAGAAGTAAAAATTATCCCTGAGGATTGTGACAGGATTGATTATTATGACATTCTTTCACGTATTATTTCTTTAAGGTTTATTTAACTTGGGCAACGACTTGAAATTCTCAACTCCACCTGTCCATATTGTGATCTTTTTTTTACACCACACTTGATCACAAGTGTATAACCTGCTTTTAATCTACTAAGACTACTTGTTTGTTTTCAGTTAATTTAAACACAAAAATAAAATCCTAATATCAATGTTCAATTTTCGTTTTAAAATATTAAAGATAAATAAATAGAACTGATAAAATAAATATCTATGTACAATACAAAATATGTGTGTACATGATTAATAACTCCATTTAGCTTAAATTAATTTAATTATAAAAAATTGTGTAGTTTTTAAAGTTGTATTTGTTTTTTGAAAATAAACAAATAATAATGTGATATGATTAGTTCAATAAGCTTAATAAAATGGGTATATAAATAAACAGCTAACTTTAGCGTATGGGGGTGGGGGCAAACATAAAGGCATGGTTAGGAATTGGTGCACTGCGGCAGTAAACTTAGGGATAAAGGGGCTCAATTTACCACCCCCTCCCCTATCCCGGTGACTGCACCTATGTATCCTGTTTACGAATTTGTTAAATCTTTAAATTTCATTCATGCTGTTAAAGAAAGAGATGCATTGAATTACATGATAATTATAAGTTTTCTTAATGTTGTAGGAAACCAAACAATATCTTACAATGAAGACATGGTGAGATGGCACAGTTGGGGCTCTACGAGATCTGTGATGTACCTGACTGATTTTTTAGAAAATTTTCAACTTTCTCTTTACTCTATTTCAGTGAAATCATGATTGAAATGTCTCCAAACTCCCCGTTTCTTGTGTTATTTTCTCATGTTTACATAAAAAAACAAGAGGTACTGTGAGCAATGCTCACTAAGAATACCCCCCCCCCCCACTTACCCCAATCTCCCAAAGGATGTTGTTAATAGGTATAAATTACCTCTTTCCTGAGTGTAAAAATATGGTATGCCTTTGAAGAAAAAAGACATAGTCCGAACACAAATCCATGGTATAAACCTATAATTTTGACCTTGAGATCAAAGGTCAAGGTCATAAAGAGGTCATGAATGTACATGACACACAGTCCCATGGTGATACACCCATGTCTTATGGTATGACTATGTCAAAACCCTATCAAGTTTGACCTTAAGGTCAAAGTTCCAGGTCATATAGAGGTCATGAAGGTACCCGACACATCGTCTCATGGTGATACACTCATGTGTCAAATATGGTATGCATATGTTAAAGAACAAAGAAGTCATGGCGCTGACTGTAAAAACCTTTAATTTTGACCTTGATGTCAAGGTCATAAAGGTACCCGACACATCGTCTTATGGTGATACACTCATGTGTCAAATATGGTATGCCTATGTCAAAGAACAACGAACTTATGGCCCGGACACGAATCCATTGTAAAACACCTTTAATTTTGACCTTGAGGTCAAGGGTCATATGAAGGTACTTGACACATCGTCTCATGGTGATCCACCTGTGTGCCAAATATGGTATGCCTATGTCAAAGAACAAAGAAGTTATGGACCGGACACGATTCTGCAATAAGTCATAGGAAACTGTTCATTAAACTTCAATGCCCTCAAAAGTACATACACTGATGAAAGGTTTTACATAATATAATATAATTATGCAATGTCATTAAACAATATGACTAATTTGGACCCATCCTAGAGTCAAAGCCCTTGGTTTACGAAATTCATCATTTTTTGTACATCCCTTTCTGCTTATTCCTAAATATGGATTTAGATTTTATACGATATCAGCAACCTTCAAGAATTCCTTCAAATCATAATAATTTTGACACCACCTTGAAACTAAACCCTTACCCCCCAGGATCATAAAAATTACAATTTTTGTAAAAGACTACCTACTTTTTTTTAAAAATATGCATTTGCTTTCACTTTAGTACCAATACCAGGAGCCCCGACATTCACAATTTTTGGCCCTCTTTTTCTACAGATGCCTCGCACCAAATTTGAAAAGAATTGGAATGCCGTTATCAAGAAGTTGAATCTGTTCAATTTACATTTAATAACTGACCATTTTGGCCCCACCCTGATACCAAAACCCCCTATCCCTGGGATCATCTTTACAATTTTGGTAAGAGACTACCTGCTCTTTCTAAATATCTATTTCGTTTCAATTTAGTATCAATAGCAATAAAGAAGATGTTATTTAAGCGTTTTACACATAAACACTATATACAAAATTTAGCCCCCTGGGGTCAACCCCTATCCCAGGATCATGAAATTTACAATTTTGGTAGAGGCCTTCCTGCTCTATGTATTTAGTTGTTTGTTGTTTTTACACATGTGCGGTTCTAGAGAAGAGGATTTTTTAAATTGGTCAGTTTTGTCCCATCCCTAAGGTTTCAGGGGTGAACGAGTCCTGAAATTTACCATTTATGCCCCCGTTGTCCTAAAGATGCTTCATACCAAATACTTGGAATAATAGTTATGAAGAAGTTAAATATTGTGAAAGCACGACGACAACCAAATGGAATACATGTTGGTCTCCCGAGTTTACTGAATTGACCTAAAAATTTGGTTTAAATTCAATCACTGATATTACTTCGCGGCAGTCCTGGTCTACAGTGATTCTAGTGTACAACGAATGTAAAGTAAAATCAAGCTAGAAAAAAAGTAAACAAACCAAGAAAAAAAGATAGTGCATAGTCCAGAAAAGGTTTTGTAGTCTGGTGTTTACTAGTTCTATCAGCATTGTATGAACCTGCATCATGTGTTGAGAAGTCAAGGGCCTCAGACGCGACTCGCCCGCGATTTCTAACAGGAGGTGGGAGTACATGTATACAACACCGTCTTATAAGCATTTAATTCTGAATCTTTAAAGTATGATAAAACATGCGTATTATGCTTAACTAAATATCTATGGAAATACAACGTCACAAACTAGGAACACGACAAATCGGCTTGAAAATTTTACCCATAAAAGCTTCACAAATTGTGTAATGATAAAAGTTCACGATCAATATCCATCGTACCCAGCACATCTACATGGGATGATTATTTATCGGTATTTGTACAAATGTTATGTCAAATATCGAAATTCTATCGCAAAAGACAAAACAGCAACATCCCAGACACAATGTATAACAGGTATCGATACAAATTATTCTCTTGAAGTCTTCAAATATCTTCATAACCTCTCCCTTTGATCTGTATACATGAAGTATTCCCGCAAAAATATACCACCTGTGTATGTAATTGATGTTAACTCGTTTGTTGTTCATTTATTTAAACAAACGCAAATACCGAACAGGCTGATTCATTTCAGAAATATTTCCGTAAGAATTCTATTAGAATTGATTTACTTGTGGAATAACACAGCTAAAGTGAGTGTAAGGAACGATAACTCTGGTTAGATATTGAACAACGTACATGACGTATTCATGTGCGTTCTCGTTGTCTCCAAACCAAATGATAAAGAAAATATTGCAATTAGGCCTATAGGTAACATTGCTTTTAAATACAAGAACACAGTAACCAATACTTTGTTTAAAGCAACCACAGTATTTCCCATATTTAGCCAAAATTTCAATGAACAGATATCAAGAACTATTTGCATTTCTCGCGTATGTAACGACAAAGGTTTGTACTGAAAATCTGAAGTGCAGTGCCGGTGATAACACGGGTCTTCTCGCTATCGCAAGCCGACTAATAAAAAAAAAAACCCTCACAAACAATTTTACATCCGTGAGCTCGAAAGAAAAGACACCACAGAGTCGTTCAAATCAGCTTCATGTTTAGATATTGTGATTGTTTGATGTTTTCCGCCACACTCAACAATTTTTCAGTTATCTGGTGGCGCCCAGTTTTTATTGGTGGAAGAGAGAAGAGAAACCAATTACATTGTAACTGGGAAGAGACCACAGACCTTCCGAAAGGAAACTGGGAAACTTGTTCACTTACCGGCGCGAACGGGATTCGAACTCACGCCGACCAGAGGTGAGAGGCCGTGTGATTTTGAGCGTGATGCTCAAACCCTCGGTCACGGAGGCCCCCTGAGATATTGTATTGAAAGTAGACAATAGTGGCAAACTGACAACTCAACTGTATAACAAACGGGATGATTTTGCTTCTCCATCGTCAACTTCCCACATTTATGTAGCAATATTCCATTATCACCTGTATCTGGTGTTTATATATCTCAACTGATTCGATATGCAAAAGCTTGTTCTGCGTATAGGCAGTTTTTAAATCGAGGTAAGCTACTGACAAACAAGTTGATGGTACCAGGGTTACAACAGTCTCGATTGAAGTCAGCATTTCGCAAATTCTATGGTTATAACGATCTAGTTCGTAAATACAACCTATCATTAAGTCAAATGCTGTCTGACGTGTTTCATACGGATTGTTATGCCATTCTTGGCACACTGATTTTGACTACGGATAACTCCGTTTACCTGATCAGGATTTAGTGCTCACAGCGGGTGTCACCGGTCGACAGGGGATGCTTACTCCTCCTAAGCACCTGATCCCACCTCTGGTGTGTCCAGTGGTCCGTGTTTGCCCAACTATCTATTTTGTATTGCTTATGGGAGTTATGAGATTGATCACTGTTCGTTATTTTCGCCTACTTACTGATTTGCCTTCAGTTAGCATCGGCAGTTCAGGTCAACAATGACTGACGTGGATGTTTGCTGTGAAACAAATGTAGAGGGAAATCAACCTAAAAACGAATGTATAGCTGAGGACAATTTTGTAGCATGCAGTGTATAGCTGAGGAAAGCTTTGTAGCCTGGAGTGTATAGCTGAGGAAAGCTTTGTAGCCTGGAGTGTATAGCTGAGGAAAGCTTTGTAGCCTGGAGTGTATAGCTGAAGAAAGCTTTGTAGCCTGGAGTGTATAGCTGAGGAAAGCTTTGTAGCCTGGAGTGTATACCTGAGGAAAGCTTTGTAGCCTGGAGTGTATAACTGAGGGAAGCTTTGTAGCCTGGAGTGTATAGCTGAGGAAAGTTTTGTAGCCTGGTATTCACTAGTTGTATCATGTGACATATCTCGGGGTTTTTTCTCCTTAATTATCGGCAGTTCAAGTTCTGATGAAGTAAATTCCAGTTTTGAGGCAAATAGTTCAGGTTTAAAGGCGATACCGAATTCAAATACGGTATGCTTTGGAACTTATTAATTGTTTTGAATTGACCAATCATTTTAACTTAAAATTAAGTAGAATTTTGAGATATTTTACATTTAAATTTATTTAGTTTTCTGTTGTTTCGGACGCTAGAGAAATGCATTACCCCAGAAGTGATAACAAGTAAACGGAGGGGACTCATTAAAGAGTATAAGGTTTGCTCTTAAACTGATAAGTTCTTGTTTGATTATATGAAATCCTATTAAAATCATTATGTAAGTTGTGGTAAATGGAAAAATTGGGGAACCAGGATAGGAATGGTTGGAAATCAACTACTATTCAAGTACAATGACTAGATCAGGAAAAATCAAAATTGATCTGTGACTTGTTATGGCAAAGCAATGTACCCAATAACAAATGAATATTTTCAAGCACAACAAAAGTCTGGAAAACTATCAATTCAAGTTATTTTTTCTAAGTCCAAAGGCAATAACTTGGTGAAAAATCAATTGACCGAGAAGAAATTCAAACTTGGTCGGTAACTTGTTCTGGCAAGGCAATGTACCAAATATCAAATGAATATCTGCAAGCATAAAAAAGTCTAGAAAACGGACAAAATAATACTATATTTATATGTCCAAGGGTCATAACTTGGTGAAAAATCAACGGACCGTGACGAAATTCAAACTTGGTAGGTAACTTGTTTTGACAAAACAATGTACCAAATATTAAATGAATATCTGAAATAACAACCAAAAAGGTCCAAACAAGAGTACCGCCAACGGTACATAATGCGTCCGTGAAAACCTAATACAGGGCGTTGTTCTTGGACCATGATTTGTAGTACTTGCCTTCAAGTAGTATCAGCAATCATCAGGGTGTGACATACTTTCTTTGTATCGAAAAAAAAAACCCAAACAAGACAAACCATGTTCTCTCTATGTAATATTTTCACTTAGCATATGATGTCTGTGTACCAAGTTAAATAGTCCTTGCTCCAACTAATCGGTCTGCAGCCTTCTACTACGACCTTGACCTTAGGAAACAATAGGCATCCTCCACTTAGCATAAAGTGTATGTGTACAAAGTTTGACGGTCCTAGGCCCAACAGTTCGGCTTGTATACTGCATACAAGGTTTTCCTACAAAGTATTACTACGACCTTGACCTTGAAAACACTAAACATGGTGAACAAATGTACCAAGTTGCAATATTCTGGAGCTTACGGTTGGGGTTGTATCCTGCCCACAAGGTTTTCCTACTAAGTAATATTATGACCTTGACTTTGAAAATTAAGACATCTTCCTCTTATAATGGTGATCAATCATACCAAGTTGTAATATCCTGGAGCTTACGGTTGGGTTTGTATCCTGCCCACAAGGTTTTCCTACTAACCGATACTTTGACCTTGAAAATCAATAGGCATCTCGCTCTCATCATGGTGATGAAATGTACCAAGTTATAAAATCCTGGAGCTTACGGTTTGGTCTGTATCCTGGCCACAAGGTCCGGACAGACAGACGGACTGACAGACGACACCATACCATAATACGTCCCGTCTTCAACGGGTGCATAAAATCTAAATTCATGCTTTGCTTCTAAGTCTAAGGGCCATAACTTAGTAAAACAATCAACCGACCGAGATGAAATTCTAATTGATCTATATGGCAAATCAATGTACCAAATAAGAAATAAATATCTGCAAGATTACAGAGAAAACTGAGGATCGCCCCCTTCGACTAATAAGTTGGGTTGGCTTGAAATTGAATCAAAATTAACAAATGAATGCAAGGTGAAGATAACGAACAGTGATCAATCTCATATAACTCCTACAAGCAATACAAAATAGATAGTTGGGCAAACACGGACCCCTGGACACACCAGAGGTGGGATCAGGTGCCTAGGAGGAGTAAGCATCCCCTGTTGACCGGTCACACCCGCCGTGAGCCCCATATCCTGATCAGGTAAACGGAGTTATCCGCAGTCAAATCAGTGTGCCAAGAACGGCTTAACAATCGGTATGAAATACGTCAGACAGCATTTGACCCAATGCGAGGTTGTATTGACGAACTAGATCGTTATAACGACCATAGACTTTGCGAAATGCTGACTTCAAACGAGACTGTTGTAACCCTGGTACCATCAACTTGTTTGTCAGTAGCTTACCTCGATTTAAAAAACTGACTATACCCAGAACAAGCTCTTGCATATCGAATCAGTTGAGATATATAAACACCATATGCAGGTGATAATGGAATATTGCTACATAAATGTGGGAAGTTGACAATGGAGAAGCTGAAATCATCCCGTTTGTCATACAGTTGAGTTGTCAGTTTGCCGTTAATGTCTTCTTTCAATAAAATATCTAAGTATGAAGCAGAAGTGGACGACTCTATGGTGTCCTTTATTTCAAGCTCACAGGGATATATCAAATCGACATATGAATGAAAGCTATCATTGTTAATAGACAAAACGTCATCGATATATCTAAAAGTTGAATTGAAGGTCACAGCGAGAGATTTTTTCTTCTCACGTAGAAGTTTTTGAATAAATTCTGCTTCATATGAATATAAAAACAGGTCAGATAAAATACGTGCATTAAAAATGCGCACAGCTAAACATGTACATTTCACTTACAAGTTGCAGTTGAATGATGATTCGGTGATTTGAATTCTGACACTCTCTCTGGAAAAACCGTGTTCTGGCCATCACCGAGTACATCTGATTAAATGAAATAGATCTATATTGTTTCTATGGTATTGTACGCAATGATGATCCTGATTTTTTAAAGAATTGAAGTAAGAAATTATTGGTCGCCAGGAGGTGAGCGATTATATGTTGGGGCTTACGTCCGTTGAGCAGTGATGGTTCTTTAGCGTGCAACACCTACTGTGACTAAAGTTGATTGATTGTCGTCACTCTAGAGAATTTTACACTCATGTGGAAACGTTACCAAGACCGCTGAAGGGCTTCAAATTTAGGCCTTTGCTCAGCGCTTAAGGCCATTGAGCGGTGAAGGTCCTCCATCGGCGCGGTAGTCTAGAGGTTAGAGCGTTCGCCAATGTGGAAGGCCGGGGTTCGAATCCCGGTCGCGACAGACCTAAATCGTTAAAACAGGTAGTGACAGTTCCATCGCCCAACGCTCGGCATCAGGTGTGAATGCCACGGGTCTTCGAAGATGACCTTAAAAAGGGATGTCACAGTAGTTGTGGCACGCTAATTAACCCCCACTGCTCAATGGCCATAAGCGCCGAGCAAAGCCCTAAATTTGAAGCCCTTAACGGTCTTGGTGACGTCTCTATAGGAGTCAAAAATTCTCGAGAGAGGGATTCTGACCACAGAACAATCTCTTCCGCATTGAATCAGTTAGATATAAACACCATATGCAAGTGATAATGGAGCATTGCTACATAAATATAGGAAGTTGACGATTGAGAAGTTGAAATCATTCCGTTTGTTTAAAGGGCAGTTGGAGTAAAAGTACGATTTCCAAATTTGGAATTTATGCCAAGTTCATTTAAAATACAGTTGTAATATTAAATGAGTCTTATAAACAAAGACAATGTTGTTACAAGCTTCGTCAACTAGAATCAAAACATATTCCTCATGAAATATCTACATATGTAATTCTTGAATCACTTCTGTTTTACTAAACATAGAAGGATAGTTGATTGAATGGGGCTCTTCGCTTCGTATATTAAACTATAAATAGAACTTTGATAGATTACCAGTTACAATAAAATGTGGTTTATTGAAAAAATACGAACATGAATAATCGATGATTATGAGTGACGCTGGAAAGATGCGAGAGATTACACATTGCGATTTTACATAATTTTCACTGTTAGTTTCTTATGTGATGTGTGATATTTCGCATCAGAAATGGCGGTATGCAAATTATCCAAATGGTAGGAATTTCCCCCTGTTCTCAAGGTCAGTGTTGTAGTACAACGTTTCTAGGTTCAAATAAATGAATAAATCAAATAGTTATCAAAGGTCTCAATCATGTATTTTGATTAGAGAATATGTACAAATATCCTATTTTGTCCCGGAGCGCGCGCTTCCTAGCTAAGAAAGAAAAACTTTCACCAACTCGCCCAAGAGAACAAAGTCTCGAAAACGTTATACAGGCACGTAAGATTTGTTAATCAAGTTTACTTTGTCTGGAACTGACTAAGAGCTCCGATATTGCTTCTTGTATACTCTAAACTAGCACGATGATCCCTGAGGATCGAAAGGGCGAAACAGGGTGTCCAAAATCTAGTTAGGTACCTTGTGTTATTAGAAAGGAAGGGGTGATCCATATATGAAATAATTGCTGTGGCAATGGTGACGTTTCCATATGAGTTAACTATTTTCAAGCTGGAAGTTAAACAAATACGCACTTCCTTTTTGACCTATGACGCAATTAGTTCATTGAATGCACTGTCGAGATTCATGTCACGTGGTAAGGTAGCGCGAAATACACGAAAAATTAAAGCTGACATGTTACCTTGTTCACGTTCATTTCTCGCAAAGAAAGGAAACATGGGCGTATCTGCGGACCTTTCTGCAAGTGGATCTGAAAGAAAAAATAACGGTATATTAACAACATATTGATAACTTAAGAAAAATGACACGATCTCCTTGTTGCCTTTCAAAAATGTTTATGAAAGGTAAAGATACGAAGTCAACAGTGATCAATCTCAAAACTCCTATAAGCAATACAAAATAGAGAGTTGGGCAAACATGGACCCTTGGATAAACCAGAAGTGAAATCGGGTGCCTAGGAGGAGTAAGCATCTCCTGTCGACCGGTCACATCCGCCATGAGCCCTACATGTATATCTTGATCAGGTAAACGGAGTTATCCGTAGTCAAAATCAGTGTGCCAAGAACGATCGAACAATCGGTATGAAACACACCAAACATCATTCGACCCAATGATAGGTTGTATTGGCAAACTACATCATTATAACGACCATAGGATTTTCGAAATGCTGACTTTAAACGAAACTGTTGGAATTAACTTGTTTGTCAATAGCCTGCTTCGATCTAAAAACTGACCGTAAGCAGAACAAGCTTTTGCGTATCGAATCAGTTGAGAGATATAAACACCATATACAGGTCATAAAGGAATATTGCTACATAAATATTGGGAAGTTGGCGATAGAGAAAATGAAATCATCCCGTTTGTCATAGAGTTGAGTTGTTAGTTTGCCGTTGATATTTACTTTCAATTAGAAAACAATTTAAGTATGAAGCAGAAGTGGACGACTCTGTGGTGTCTTTTATTTCGACTTCACAGGGATATCGGTATACCGAATTGACATATGACTGAAAATCATTATTGTTAATAGATAATACGTCGTCGATATACCTAAATGTCGAATTGAAGGCAAGACCAGGAGATTTTTTCTTCTCACATAGAAGTTTTTGAATAAAGTCTGCTTCATAGGAATATCAAAACATATATGGAATATTGCTTTCCATATCGAATCAGTTGAGATACATAAACACCATATGCAGGTGATAATGGAATATATATTGCCTTGCGTTTTGAATCAGTTACATGTACCGCCTATCTTTGTTTTTAAAAAAATGTAAGTTGTTTCGGAATGTTTCACTATTATACACTGTCGTGTAAAAATATTCACTATCATGTCACCTGGGTTAGAATAGATCCTCAGTAACCCTTGCTTGTTGTAAGAGGCGATTAAATGGGGCGGTCATTCGGAGGAGACCGCAGATACCGCCGCCCCGTGTCGCAGTAGGTGTGGCACGATAAAGATCCCTCCATGCTTAAAGGCCATAAACACCGAGCATAGGCCTAAATTTTGCAGACCTTCATCAGCAATGTTGACGTCTTATATGAGTGAAAAATTCCCGAGTGGGCTGTTAAACAATATACAACCAAACAACCACTGTCGTGCATCCACGCCTGTTTTGATGGTGTGAAAATGGCGAAATTCTTTGAAAGTAGGGTTGTTTACACTGAATACCTTAATGAAATACAACATTTTTGTTGATTTCTGTACATTTTAACAAAACGCAGTAAATAAAGGATCAATGACGAGACAAGGAACGCATTTTTGAAGATTCAGATGAAAACGTTTTCATCAAACACCAAAGCCTTAAACGAAAAACTTCGGTTCAGCGATGATGTAAGTAAACGAATAGACATAAACTAAGCCATTTTGCAACTAATTGATTATTTCACTCATATGGAGACTCACCACTGCCTGTGAAGGGCTGCAAAATTTAGGCCTATGCTTGGCGCTTACGATCTTTGAGCAGGGAGGGATCTTTATCGTGCCATACCTGCTGTGACACGGGACCTCGGTTTTTGCAGTCTCATCCGAAGGACCGCCCCATTAAGTCGCCTCTTACGACAATCAAGGGGGTACTGAGGACCTATTCTAACCCGGATCCCCATGGGATTGTTGCAATTAAATGGTAGTTTTTGTCTTAAATTAATTTCTAATTTTGTTACCCTGACATTAATCTGTAAAATTAGTGTAAAATAACAATCGGCGACACGCTAAACAAACGGAACATGTTTGAATGACAATGTTTACCCGACTAGGTACGGTTTGGATTATTTTGGGTTACAGTTTGGATGAAAATGGTTTTCACAAATTAAACATAATTTGTGTTTAAAAAGATTTAAATTGTTATAGTAAGGATTCATCCCATGATGTAGATAGTATCATTTCATGATGTGGTTGAATGTTTCGTCGATGATTAGGAGAGTTTCGAGTTGTTGCCGGATTTTGTACACACTACAGTCAAGTGTGATTTGGAAGTTTTTGTCATCCTTGTGCATACAATACAGGTATCATACTTGAGCATACATTAGTCAATATTTAAAAAAATAGGGGCTTGGTAGAACATTTACTGGATCCATCAATGTATCTTTGTAAGGGTTTTTATGAAGTTTAGGAATCCAGTATACGTACGGTAACTCATATTCATCCGACCCATTGACTCGGATATTAAATGTGTCTAAAACTGGAGCATGGTTTTTGAAGAATTTCGTCTTTTGAAAAGGCAGTTGGGGTATGGGTACGATTACTAATAGTGGAAGTAATGCCAAGTTATTATCAAATTTTTTTTTTTTTTTTAAATATCGAGAGAAAAAAGTTTTTAATAACATAAAATTCTTACTTTTCATTATTTGATTGGCTAGGTAAATTAACCCAGTACTCATTTCTGCCTTATAATTTTAACAATCATTCTGAGAGTATTGCATGGCAATACATAGTCCCATACCGGTTGCAAAAATCACTGTACCACAACAATATTCAAAGTTCATTATGTAGGTCATGGTAAAAGGAAAAATTGGGGAACCAGGATAGGAATGATTGGAAATTAACTACTACTCGAGTAGAGACTAGACCAGGAAAAAGACGAATTTATAATTAAGTTTAGGTCTTTAACCAAGTCAATAAACCAATAAACTGTGACATGTAGATAATCATGAATAATTTATATATATTGTAGTATTACTATGCTAGAAGTTTTAATGAGTGTAGTATTCTTAATTCTTATCTTCAGAGATAAGAAATTTAAAGTTGGATGTAAACTAACAATTCATGCTATTTTTCTACGTCCAAGGGCCATAACTTAATGGAAAATCAACGGACCGAAACGAAATTCAAACTTGATCTGTAACTTGTTATGGCAAAGCAATGTACCAAATATCAAATGAATATCTGCAAGCACAACCAAAAAAAGTCCGGAAAACTGATAATTCATGCTATTTTTCTAAGTCCAAGGGCCATAACTACATATGTAAGTGAAAAATCAACGGACCGAGACGAAGTTCGAACTTGATCTGTAACTTGTTATGGCAAAGCCAAATAAAAAATAAATATCTGTAAGAACAGAGAAAAAAGTGCGTAAAACTGGACGGACGGAGCGCAAACCTAAAGTCCCCTCGACTTCGTCGGTAGGGGATTAAAAATGCTATTCGCGATACTTTACATGTGTATGGAGACAACTTTGAATCTACATTGACTCTGTTGTGCATATGGGTTTATCCGGCGCAGTGTTGTGAATTCTGTATATAAAATCATCGTAAATTTTAATATACCTTAAATATCGATTTAACATTAATGCTGCTGATGTTTAATTTCAATGTTAGTCAGGTGAAACAGAAATTGCTTTTTCGTCAACTTTAAATGTGTATCCCCTAATAACTCTTGACGGCCCGTAAAAACCTTAATTATACTCCCCGCAACAAGTTGGGGGGGGGGGGGTATACTGGAATCGGATTGTCTGTCTGTCCGTCCGTCCGTCCGTAGACGCAATGGTTTCCGGGCTCAAAAGCATTATCCTTTCCACCTACCGTCACCATATCATATATATGGACTACCCATGGGATGAAGATGTTCCCTATCGATTTTGGGGTCAAAAGGTCAAAGGTCACACGCACTGGACATTGAAGTAGCAATATGGTTCGGTTTGTCATGCCATTTGTTTTTTACACTCAGAAAAGAGGTAGTTTATACCTATTACCAACACCCTTTGGGAGATTGGGGTAAGCGGGGGTATTCTTATTGAGCATTGCTCACAGTACCTCTTGTTTCAACAGTTATTGATCATTGTGGATGTCATTTCTTATATGAAGTAGTTCATTGGTTAGATGTACATGTATGTCGGGGAGCATCCATCACCTGTGGGCTACTACAAACAAGTTTATTTAACAGGGGTTTCGGCTGGCTTGTTTAAAGTTACATGTAGCTGCAGATCTGTAGTTAGGGCCCCGCACGAAATGCGGGAAGCCCTATAGTAATCACATTGTCTGTCTGTCCGTCCGTCAACACTTTCTTTGTGACACGATAACTCAAACAGTTTTTATCGTAGTTTTCAAATTTTGTACAGAAGTAATTTACAATAAGAGGAAGAAGCCTATAGATTTTGGAGTCATTTCACTTTGTCTGTCTGTATGTATGTATGTATATCATCATCTTTGTTATTATGAACACTTTCTTTGTGACACGATAACTCAAACAGTTTTCATTGTACAGTTTTCAAATTTTGTACAGAAATGCTTTACAATAAGAGGAAGACACCTATGGATTTTGGAGTCATGTCACTTTGTCTGTCTGATTGTATGACATCATCTTTCTTATTATGACCGTATTTATTTACCATTGTTTAAGGGAGATAATTCAATTTGAATTATGGTATGCATTGTATTGATTTGTATCATTGCTGTGGTGTTTTTTCTTTGATGATCACTGTGTTTTTATTGTTGATACACCATGACTTGTTGTGCTCTAACAACCATACTCTATCAAGATAGAGCATGTCAGGGTGAATCGACAATCTCAATGACATTTGACCTTACATTGGAGGAGAAACAATATAAACAAACTAGTAAATTTTATTATCAATAAAACAAACTCAAATAAACGTATTGGATATTCCGAGCTGTCTTCTTGTTTTCTTACTTCAACACAAAGCGTTGCATCCAGTAATTCATCTCGGTCAAAAGTGGGACATTGTCCCGTGCGGCACGCCACTTGTTGAACGTCTCAATTGCCCATTTAGTATTTTTACGAGTGTTAAGATTTTTGTGAGTCTATCAAACGCTGAATTTCATCATCAGACACCGGTTCAAATCGTACATTTGTCATCACGACCTCAGGACTGGAGAAATTTGGCGCACTCAAATCAGTCTCCATCATGTCCAAAACATCTCCTATATCGAAATCTACGAGGTTCATTTTTTAGTCCCGGTAGATCGAGTGTCATACTTTGCAACGAATCTTCAACATGTATCTGATTTTCTATATACGGATTCTGCAAATTGTGAGAGCAAAAAATCCCAGCCATCGTCTATGGTGGTTATTGCTTAAAAACTGACAAGCGTTTCATTCGACCGTATCGGATAAACATGTGATTTCGATAATGAGTTTTGATTGGTCTAAATTTTGGTCACGCAGTTCCTTGTTAGAGCAGTTATATAATTAAGGATGATGCAATAATTTCTGAGCGCAATGATACATTCGTTCAAGGATACTCTAAATATTACATAGAAAATTCATAAGAAATAACTCTACAACATTGTGTATGTGTATATTTTGGGTATTTTAATGCAATATAAAAAAAATGCTTTATGTTACATGTATATTTAATTAAAACACGTCATTCCCAGTCAACAACTTTCGATCGGGATCGGAATACGAAATAAAATTTCTTATCTCCGGTTGCAAAGTAAAACTGCTTCCTCGACTGGTATCGGAAGATACATTCGTTCAAGGATACTCTAAATATTACATAGAAAATTCATAAGAAATAACTCTACAACATTGTGTATGTGTATATTTTGGGTATTTTAATGCGATATAAAAAAAAATGCTGTCAACAACTTTCGATCGGGATCGGAATACGAAATAAAATTTCTTATCTCCGGTTGCAAAGTAAAACTGCTTCAAGAAATTGAATTAAGTAGTAACTGCACGTTACATCTTAGAGAACTGTTCCTTTAAATAAAAAAAGGTCACAAAATAGATACAAAATGAGTGTACCTTATTCATTACTGTTACCGAGCTTTCGTCGGTAAAAATCTCGAAATGGCGTGATTCACTTTGCTTGTTGACGGTAAGGTCCACATTTTCTACGTGAGTATTTTGATATTTGCTTATGAATTTTTTTTAGCGCATACATGGTATGTCTCGACTAGGAATAATGAAACTTTCTCACCAATGTATATAAAGACATATTCTATAGATTTCTATTTTTGAAAATGTAGAACACATTTATCAAATGACAATGTGTTTGAAAACGCTTAGAGCCCCGATGTCAGAATTTCCTTTTCCAAGACATCAATATGTCAAATTCATAATCCTTTTCGAATAGTATGTACCATATTTTGTACCAGTTATCCATTTTGAATCCCCTTTTACAATGGGATTTAGTTGCACTGTTGTGTTTGAGTGGATGAGTGTGTGTCAAACAGATTCTGAAGTAATTTAAATTTGCATCAGTCTCTCATAAATATGCTTCATGATTCCTTTTGCACATTCCAATGTATCTTTGAATATTATTAATTCTAACATATAGACCAGCCCCAAACATTGCTATATCAAATACAGATGGACAGTCACTTTCCTCTATTAACCCTCAGCGGGGCCCTTGCTGACCGTGTCAGTTTTCTAGTTATCTGAGGAAATATTGGGACAAACCAGAGAGCTTCAGATCCGCCCCTTATATAAACCTACGATTGATTGCACAGAAAAAATGAGCAGGGTGATGCCTTATATCGTTGTATTTTCACATCGCCTTCTCAAACATTTGATAAAAAAATCCTAACATAATTTTCTATCATACTTGTGTCCAAACATACCATCAAACATTCATTAAAGCCCCGTGCTTACTGAAAACTCACAGCTTCGATTGATTGATTGTATTTTGCTTGACGTCTCGCTCGAGAATTTTTCACTCATATTGAGACGTCACCAAGACCGGTGAAGGGCTTCAAATTTAAGCCTATGCTCAGCGCTTATGGCCATTGAGCAGTGAGGGTTCTTTAGCGTTTCACACCTACTTTGACACGGGTCATCCGTTTTTAAAGGTTATCTCCGAGGACCCGTGACATTCACACCTGATGCCGAACGTTTGGCGATGGAACTGTCACTACCTGTTTTAACGACTTAGGTCTGTCGCGGCGGGGATTCGAACCCCGGCCTTCCGCTTCGAATGATTTCGTTTGTTGACATAGCCATGTTAGGTAGCCAGTCAAATAGACCCCTGTTCATTTCCATACTTGTACTTTTTAAAATCAATATTGTTTGTGCGAATCAATATCATCACAAATTAAATATTTTGGATGAAATCATCCCAGTTCGTTTAAAAACTAATTGTTTAAATATGGTTGAATTTTGATTTCAATTCAGGCTATTATTTGTCTGGTCTCTATCCCGTTACTTTATTTAAAGAGTGGTGGGGACGGAGCCAGATTAGGCTTTCATAACAAACGAAGATTAGCTTTTAATAAATCTAGAGAAATTATACATTTTTTAGTTTGTATTGATTATTCGTGGTTATGATAAAGGAAGACAGAATACATACCTCGGATCAGATATTATATAGATACAAAATTCAACGGGGTTCGATTTGACTGGCTACCTGACATGGCTAGGTCAACAACAAAAATCATTCTTCGAATTGTATAGTGCTTATAGTGTAGATATAAGTAAGACATATTTGTCCCCCACCGGAACGCGGAAGGGGGCATAGAAATACCGGTGTCCGCCCGTCCCACTTGACTTTGTCCACGCAACTCTTCCGAAACCACTCAACGGATTTTGTTCAAATGTTGTAGGATTGTTAGTCACCACATGTAATTGATCATGTAAGGCCGCCATTTTGATTTTTCAAATTTTACAGGAGTTATGAGACTTTGTAGAATTTGTACATGCTACACTATAGGAACATTTTGTGGACGCAACTCCTCAGAAACTGCTTTACGGTATTTTAGCCTAGTTGCAACGAAGTTGAACTCGGCTATTGGTTTGGTGATGCGGGCGGGCGTCAACAATTGGTTTCCTGATGATAACTCGAAAAGTTTACAATCTAATCAAATGAAACTTTGATATATTGTTGGGTACCAAGTAAGAAAGACCCCTATTAATGTTGGAGCAAAATGGTCAAAGGTCAAGGTAACAGTGACCGAAAATAGAATGAAAAATTTGGTTTCCGGATGATAACTCAGAATGTTTAAACCCGAATCAAATGATTCTTAAAGATATTGTTATGTACCAGGTCAGGAAGACCCCTATTGATTTCGGAGAAAATAGGTCAAAGGTCAAGATCAGTGACCGAAAATAGATTTAAAATTTTTAAAAAAAAAATGGTTTCAGGATGACAACTCGAAAAATGTTAATTTGAAACAAATGAAACTTGGATATATTGTTGGATACCAGCAAAGCAAGGCCCCTATTGATTTTGGAGAACAAAGGTCAAGGTCACAGTGACCGAAAATAGATTGAAAACTTCAGACAAATATGGTTTCTGGACAGTAACTCGAAAAGTTTAAAACTGAATCAAATGAAACTTGGTTATATTGTTGGATAGCAGGTTAGAAAGACCCCATATTGATTTTGGAGAAAAAAGGTCAAGGTCACAATCCTGAAAAAAGATTGAAAATTTTAGAAATATTTGGATCTGCGTGATAACTTTAACAGTTTAAATCCGAATATTAACAATTACAACTATGCCACATCATTCCTGACTTTACAATGTATCCCATGCAACTCGGCTCATGCACCCCTGGGTGCATATATTGATTTTCTTCAAATTCCGCAGGCTTGTCATCTTCACAAGTCAAGGGTTATTGATTCGTTACCTCTCACTAACCCTTGACATCAGTCGCTATTTAAAAGTTGGGCTCGAGAAGAAGGATGACGCAATACGCTAAAATAAATGAGCCAATGGGCTTTCTTGTTTCAGATGAAAGTTTGGTAAAGGAATAAACAGAAAGTAAAAAAAACGGCGTCCGTTGACGAAAAGATATGTGAAAAACATCAAATCGATCATTTGACTAAAAACCAAAAGCTTTCGATATCATGTATCAGAGAAGGAAAAGATGTTTTTATTGGGACTAAAACCGGAAGTGGTAAATCGCTATCTTACGAAGTTGTTCCCATTATTTTGGACAATTTGTTTAATTTGTTAAAACATAGTCGACAAACGTACTTCGACAATCCATCATTTTCATTCGGCTCATACCCCAAAACCTCGTCTAATTGTTTCTTCAAGCAAAACGAACTCCCGAAAATCAATCGACGGTATCTGTCTTGTACTAATTGGCCACAAATTCTACACCATACTGCCGTCGCCATGCGTGTTTACTGTTTAGGTTTGTTTTCGACCGATTATAAAAGCCGTTGTCTGATTGGTTTGCAGCTTCAGGCTGCAAACCAATCATATGCTTCTTCTCGAGCCCAACTTTTAAATAGCGACTGGTGTCAAGGGTTAGTGCGAGGTAACGAATCAATAACCCTTGACTTGTAAAGATGCAGGCTTGTTAGCCACCATATCTAGTTGATCATATTCGACCGCAATTTTGATTCTACAAGTGATACAGGAGTTATGGGACTTTTGTGCTTCAACTTTTTTTTTGCGGCAGTGGGGGATATATGGCTACGCGTAGCAATCTTGTTTCAGACGGCGATGCAAGAATACAACAATAGAAGACCTCAAGCATGCGCACTTTTGCGCCGTAAATCGAAGGTTTTCATAAAGGGTGGATCTGTAGCTCTCTGGTCTGTCTCGAATTTTTTCCAGAGAGTACTTTCAAATCTGCAGCTAGTTTAAAGTCAGCATTTCGCAAACTTTATGCTTGTTATACTGTAATAATTTATGTAAATACAAGCTATCACTGGATCGAATGTTGCCTGACGTGTTTCATATTAATCGTTAGGTTGTTCTTCTGAGTACTGATTAACTAGGGGTTACTCCATTTACTTGATCAAGATACTGTATATGGATTCTTTTTTCCTTTTAATTCCTTCTCTCCTCGTGGAGAATAGGGCCATGAACAAGTCCTCTCCATTTACTTCTGTCCTGGGCTGATCTTGCTGCCTCTGTCCGTGACCCCAAACCTAGTTCTTTCCTCTCTCTTCCTATTGTTCTTCTCCACGTTTCCTTTGGTCTTCCTCTCTTTCTTTTTCCTTCTGGTGTCCAACTAAGGGCTACATATGGGTGTATTCTTTTATCCATCTGTAGCACATGTCCAATCCACTGCCATCTGCGTGTTTTTATCATAGTGCTGATCTTTGCTACTCCTGCTATCTCTCTAACTGCTACATTTGGTATTTTCATTGGCCAGTAGATCTTTAAGATTTTCCTAAGACATTTGTGCTGGAAGGTATCTACAAGTTTTTCATCCCCTTTTGTCATTTTATATGGATTACGGCGGGTGTAACTGGTCAACATGGGATTATTATTCCCTCTTGGCACATGTTTCACCTCTGGTATGCCCAGGGGGCTGTGTCCATGTCTTGATTTTGTATTTTCTATAGGAGTTATGAGATTGATCACTTGTTCATATATAAGGTTACACGTTTGAAAAATAAAATGGATATATTCAATTTTCTACTTACATGTACATCCAAGAAAGAAATGCCAAGTTCTAGCGTCTGCTATTGTAATGTCCGTCTGCGTTTCTTTGTCATTTATATGTTCGTCTTCTGGAGAAGAAAACGAATCATTGATACATATATTTTGACGGTATTTGTAAGATTTTGGGGGCAGCCTCATAAATAAGGGGCCAAGAGGGGTCGAATTATTCCCTAATCACATCTTAAAACTAACAACATTTAGGAATTTTCAAAACACTGTGAAATTAAAAGCAACATTCTTTCTTTTGACGTTCTCAAAATTTTCATATCGTCGAAAAGATCATTGGTTATGTAATAAAGTTTTAAGGGTGAAGAATGTAAGAAGTATTGATGTTTTCAATCTTATAAACATAAAGCCTATTTCAAAGTGATAACGAACGAAAATTGTCCAGAAAATTATACTGAATAATACAAATCTTCATTGTCAACCCTTTCAAGAAATTACGGGATCGATTTCTAAAACTGAACAAATAATTGGATCCTCCTGTCCCTACAATATGCACATCTGCAAATGGCAACGAAGCATTGTACAAAGTTTCAAGTCTATTCGATAACCTATATAGAAGTGTTCACAAACTATTTTACATCTTCCACCCCTCTTAGATCCACTATAACGTTTAGGAAACTAATTGGACCCTCCTGTCCCTACAATATACACATCTACAAATGGCAATGAAGCATTGTACAAAATTTCAAGTCTATCCGATAACCCATATAGGAGGAGAAGCGTTCACAAGATTTTGTGACTGACAGACGAACGAACGGAAAGTACAAAAACAATATGTTTCATCCTGAAAGACATAAATATTAAGAAAATATGGTCCCTTATTTGAGGGACAGGGTACCTATTCACAAAATATCTAGCGACTAATATCAATATTTACAAACACTGTAATTTCCTTATTTTTCATTTCTTCTAGATTTTCTTAATTAATATGTAAAGTACATCTGTGGTTTATAAAACGTGATAGCATATTTATGATTTTGAATGTCCGACAACTATTTTTTCAGTTTTGTCGTAAGATATTTTGTGAATAAGGGCCCTGATCCCGCGCAAGGGTCCGTGTTTGCCCAACTGTTCGTTTTGCATTCTTTATATGAGTTCTGGGGTTGATCACTGTTCGTTATCTTCACCTTTCATTATGTAAAACATAATAAGAAGTGGACAGCAGCCTCAACCTATGCATGTATAGGTCTTCCCCTATAAGGAAGTATATGTGAGAAATTATAGTGTATACAGTAATAGTATACATGTATAATGTTTTCAATTTCTCTTTTCACAAACACACACACATATACACACACACTGTGCCGTCCCGGCAAGAGTTATCTTTTGACTTCTCTTATATTGAGTTATCTCTCTTTGGATATTGTTTAGTTATGAACCGCCATATTTTTTGGTTACATGTTTTTCTGACCTCGTGTTCAATATCGCAAATTGTGGCCCATCACAGTGTAAGTATTTGAATATTCTGTTTTATCTAGTCATAGTATTAACTGGAAAGTTTGTATTGTACATTTTGTATGTAGTAGCTTATCTAGGTGGACTATTAAGTGACCGTGCTGAATGTACGATGTACCACGTGTTTCACATATTGAACGTTTGCTATCATTTTGTAAAATGAGTAGTTATGTGATGCAATAATTATTTTCTATGAGTTTGGTATTGTGTTCTGCACTGTAATCAAAGACAATAGTATAAATTTTGGAATTGCTAGTAAATTAGAATGTGGCCTTGTTCAAAATTTAAAACTATGGAAAACAGTTTGTGCCATAATTCATTCTTTAATTATGTTGTGTGTCTATTTATGGAACGCATGTTTGGACATCAATTGTAATTGAACTTTTTGTATCTTTTACAGCTTTTTACCATCAACATCATTGTGTTATCATAATAAATTCAACTGAAACACTTTGATCTGGTTAACTTACTGACGTTGGGGCAGTACAGTAAAAAGACAACATCAAGCCTTTTGTGAAAGTCGTCACTACAGACACGGACATCCTCGGTCATCGTCTAATGTGATCTGAACATCGAAATGAGTAAAGAGAAACCTACCGACATGCTTCACGACACTGTGGACGAAGAAGAGACATCAATACGCAAAGTCGTTCTTACTGAAAAAGGTCTCGAACAGTTTGAACAAGCTGTTGAGAAATATACACAGCGGATAGAGAAAGTATGGACTGTTGTTGATATTAACCTCAAAGGTGTAGATAAGACACCTAATGATTTAAATGCACTTCTATTCCTGAAGCAGGACATTTCAAAACATGTGGAACAGTTGGAGAACGAGTGCCATTCTTATATGGAATTCCTAAACCGTCACAACTCCGATGTTTGTGAAGAAAAGAGAAATCACTTCAATGTGACTTTACGAAATTACAGAGTGCAAGTAGACTCTGCCATGAAAAGATTATGCATGCTAATTCAGAATAAGCAAGACACCTTGTCTACTGTGTCTTCTAGGCGCTCGAGAACTTCTAGAAATTCGCGGATTAGCCAAATTTCTTCTGCCACAGTAAAGCGAGCCAAGGCTGAAGCTCTAAAGGTCTCTATACAATTTGCAGAAGACGAAGCACAGCTGAAGAAAAAACAAGCAGAACTCGAGTTTCAACGTGCAATAACACTAAAGCAAACAGCAGAGATAAGTGCAGAAATGGATTTGCTAAGCGTTAAACGAGAAGCTGCAGTTTTAGATGCAGAAGCAAGTTTCCTCGAAGAAGGAGAACAACGTAGTTCGACACAAAGTGATTTAGACAATCGACAACATAGTTCGACACAGGATGATTTATATAATCTCGGGCAAGAAAACCCTATGAAGCGTACTAGAGAATATGTTGAGAGCACAAGCCGCCCATTAGGCTGTTATGAAAACATTCAACCATTTCCGATGAATATGCACACCACAGTAGCTTCAAATGAACCACATTCGTTTCGAAATACACCTCTTCATCCTCCAATGCCCATCAGCAATGCTCAACTTGCTCAAGAATCAAATGTGCCTGTATACTCACGAACTCCACCGCCAGATTTTGTGCAAACACCTTCGGGTCAGACTGCTTCTCAGTGTCTTGCAACAGATTTCACACAATTTCTGTTAAAAAAGGAATTGCTCTTTTCACGTCTGATCCACTTTAATGACAAGCCAGAATTCTATCCTACATGGAAGAATAGCTTCAAATCTATCATGTTTGATCTCAAAGTCACTCCAGCAGAGGAAGTTGATCTTCTTGTTAAATGGACGGGTCCCTTATCTCAGCAGCACATGTTGAGCATCAAGGCTGCCAACTCGAACAACCCAGCTCGCGCACTTACAAGATGCTGGACCCGACTAGAAGAAAGATATGGATGCCCTGAGATGATGGAAGCAACACTGAAGTCAAAGCTAGATACATTTCCTACTATCACTTCTAAGGACATCCATCGTTTATATGATCTGTCTGACATCATCGACGAGATAAATGCAGCCAAGGAAGATAGCAGATACTCTTGTTTGTTGGCTTATTTCGATAGCTCTACGGGTGTGATTCCTATAGTGAGAAAGCTTCCATTCAGCCTCCAGGAAAAGTGGACAAATGTAGCGGTGAAATACATGAAGGATCATTGTGTATCATTCCCACCTTTTACAGTCTTCGCAGACTTTATTCGGGAGCAGAGTCACACAAAGAACAACCCATCATTCACTTACTTTATGGAATCTAAAATAGACAGTCAACAGCATGGCAAACGTGTACGTGAAAGGAATTTACATGTTTCTTCCAAGAAAACGGATATATCTCGGGCGGAGGAAGACAAAGAGGAAAGAAAATGTCCCTTGCACAATACATTTCACTCCCTTAATAAATGCAAGGGCTTCGCGATGAAATCCCTGGAAGAAAGAAGGAAGTTCTTAAAGGACAAAAACATTTGTTTTAGATGTTGTGAATCACGATCACATAAACAAAGAGACTGTTCAGTCCCTGTGAAGTGTGACGAATGTGACAGTGCATCTCATCCCACAGCACTCCATTGTCATGCCGCAAAGAACCGATTAGAACGAAGGCATGATGGCGGGGAGAAGCATGACTCTAAGGAAACTTCAGATGTGAAAGTTGCTTGCACTGAAATTTGTGGAAGGAACTTTGGTGGCAAGTCTTGTGCTAAAACCTTACTTGTTCGAGTATTCCCAAAAGAACAACCCCAGCATGCAAAACTGATGTATGCAGTCATTGATGATCAATCGAACCGTTCTCTTGTCAGTCCCGAGTTCTTTGAGCTGTTTAACATACAGAGTGACTCTACTTCATACATGCTCTCATCATGTGGTGGAACTATTCAGACATCGGGAAGGAAAGCAGAAGGTTTTGTTGTTGAGTCATACGACAGTAGCTGTAAGATGAATCTACCGACTTTGATCGAATGCAGTCAGGTTCCAAATGTACGCGATGAGATTCCCACACAGGACATTGCGTTGCATTACAGCCATCTTCGTGATGTAGCAAGATTCATTCCTCCACTCGATCATGATGCGGACATTATTTTGCTCCTGGGAAGAGACATTATCCAGGCTCACCATGTCCTTGATCAACGCATTGGTTATGGTAACCAACCTTACGCACAGAAACTTCATCTTGGGTGGGCCATAATAGGTGAAACTTGTTTAGGCAAGACTCATGCACCAGCAGTGGTCAACACATACAAAACCCACTTACTAGGATCCGGTCGTGTATCATTATTTCCTCCCTGTACAAATGAGTTCAGGATTTGTGAGGATTCTAACCGACATTATGGTTTCAGCAACAGAAACGCAGCAACACATCTTAACAATGAAGACTTTGGCAAGAATGTTTTTCAGAGGACAAAGGACGATGAAAAACCAGGCATGTCTGTAGATGATCGTGAATTCCTTCAAATCATGCACGAAAGCCTTCAGAAGGACAACACTGGAAACTGGGTTGCCCCTCTACCCTTTCGCCAACAACGATTGAAACTTCTGAACAACAGATCACTCGCTCTTAGAAGAGCCAATGCATTAGATGTCAATCTTCAGAAAAATCCAATTAAGAAAGAACATTTTCTTGCATTCATGGACGGAATCTTGAAAAATGGCCATGCAGAGGTTGCACCACCAATATCAGAACAAGAAGAATGTTGGTTTCTTCCCATATTTGGCATATATCACCCCAAAAAGCCTGATCAACTACGAGCCGTGTTTGACTCTTCAGCTAAATATGGAGGATTATCTTTAAATGATGTTCTTCTAACTGGGCCAGATCTTACCAATAGTCTGCTAGGAGTCTTGTTGAGATTTCGCAAGGAATCAGTTGCAATCATGGGCGACATCCAGCAGATGTTTTACTGCTTTAAGGTACGCGAGGATCATCGAAACTTCCTAAGGTTCTTTTGGTATGAAGAGAATGATCCAAACAGAACAATGATAGAATTCAGAATGACGGTTCATGTGTTCGGAAATAGCCCGTCACCGTCAATTGCCACTTATGGTCTTCGCAAGACAGCAGCAGTTGCTGAGCCAGAATTTGGGAAGGATGTAACTGACTTTGTAGAGAACAATTTCTACGTCGATGATGGTCTGTTATCTCTTCCTACTGTCCCACAAGCTATTGACCTGATGAAGCGAACACAACAAGCTCTCCAGTCACAAGGCAACTTGCGATTACATAAGATAGCCTCTAACCACAAAGACGTGCTGAACGCCTTTCCAGCAGATGATTTAGCTAAAGGTATGAAGGAACTTGAATTTGGAAAGGACTCTCTTCCGAACCAACGTAGTCTAGGACTCAACTGGAACTTGGAATCTGATGTATTTTTCTTTCAAGTCGCTACGGGAGACAAACCTTACACGAAAAGAGGAGTATTGTCTACGATAAACAGCATATTCGACCCCATTGGGTTTCTTGCTCCTGTTGTGCTTGAAGGAAAGAGTCTCCTGAGACACCTGGTATGTGGCGCGGTCGACTGGGATGAAACGTTACCAGCAGAACAGATGGTTGACTGGAAACGCTGGAAGGAGTCATTAGTTCATCTAGAGGATATCAAAATACCACGTACATACCTACCTGGTTCCCTGTCAAACTGTAAAGAGAAATCGGTTCATATCTTCTGTGATGCGTCTGAACTTGCAATTGCCGCAGTTGGCTACCTGAAGACAACTTCTCAGAAAGATGAATGCAACGTCGGTTTCGTCATGGGAAGAGGAAAACTCGCTCCACCTCATGGACACACAATTCCGCGACTGGAATTGTGTGCAGCGGTATTGGCTGTGGAACTAGCTTGTTCCATCTCAGATCACCTTTCGATTCCGATTGATGAATTCAGTATGTATTCTGACAGTCGTGTGGTCCTTGGATACATTTACAACACATCAAGACGATTTTACACTTACGTAACCAATCGTGTGTCATTCATTCAGAAAATGACTAAACCGATCCAGTGGTCATTTGTTCCAACGGAAAGGAATCCTGCAGATCAGGCTACTCGTGCTTTACCAGCACAAGACTTGAAAGATAGCGCTTGGATAAAAGGACCAGCTTATCTTATAGAACAAACCCAACCCATCAATGAAACATTTGAAATCATTGACCCGGACAACGACAAGGAAGTGAGATCAGTTGTCATCTCCAATAAAACATGTGTGACCGCTCCGTCATTGGGATCTGACAGATTCTCTAGATTCTCAACTTGGAAGAATCTCACAGAGACTTTCTCTTTGCTGAAACACATTGCAGAGTCATTCCATCGCAACAGTGATTGTGCGGGGTGGCATGTGTGTTCCAAATCCAAAACTGTTGATGCCTTTCAGCAAGCAGAGTTGATGATCATCAAGGCAGTTCAACGAGAGTTTTACTTTGAAGAATATGAATCTCTAGTTCATGGCGAACCTTTACTGAAGTCAAGTACCTTACTGTCTCTTGATGTTTTCCTTGACGACGAAGGCGTACTGAGAGTTGGAGGAAGGTTGAACAGGAGCAAGATTCCTCGCGATGTCAGAAACCCAGTCATCATTCCAGGCCGACATCACATCGCTCTGCTTCTTGTCAGACATTTCCATTCTCTTGCCAAACATCAGGGTAGACACATAACCTCTGGAACTATACGAAACGCCGGGTTTTGGATCATTGGAGGCAAACGTTTGATCTCGTCTGTCATCCATAAGTGCGTTAAGTGTAGGAAACTACGTGGACAGATGGAGCACCAGAAGATGGCTGATCTGCCACCCGAACGTGTAGAGCCAAGCCCTCCGTTCACTTATGTAGGCCTTGACACTTTCGGTCCTTGGGAAGTGGTCACTCGGAGAACAAGAGGTGGAGCTGCACGTGCAAAACGTTGGGCCATACTCTTTACCTGTCTGGCAACTAGAGGTATCCATATCGAGGTGGTAGAAGACATGAGTTCATCTGCATTTATTAATGCATTCAAGCGTTTCGTTGCCATCCGTGGCAAGGTTGTACAAGTTCGTTCGGATAGGGGAACAAATTTTGTGGGTGCAACAGAAGATCTCCAAATCGATACCATAAACGTGGAAGATGGACCTGTGAAGAACTTCTTGTATAACAATGGAACAACTTGGCTATTCAACCCACCACATTCCTCCCACATGGGAGGTGTGTGGGAGCGCTTGATTGGGGTAACGAGAAGGATTCTTGATGCAATGCTATCAGAGATACTCCCTGGTTCCTTGACACATGAGGTTCTTACAACATTTCTTGCAGAGGCATCTGCAGTAGTGAACTCACGACCTCTCGTATCGTTATCGACCGACCCTGAAAACCCTCTACCTTTGAGTCCATCCATGATGCTTACTCAAAAACCAGCCATGACGAGTATCAGTTTGCCAACAGTAGATGAGAAGAACATGTACCGTGCACAATGGAAACGTGTCCAACACCTCGCTGAAGTGTTCTGGAGAAGATGGAAATCACAATACCTAGACACTCTACAGAGTTATCGAAAATGGAAATACGATCGGCGTAACCTTTCAGAGGGAGATGTGGTTCTGATGAGAGACAATTCAGTTGCACGCAACTATTGGCCAATGGGTATCATCACCAAAGTCTTCCCTAGTAGTGATGGCAAGGTTAGGAAGGTAGAGGTCCGAGTAGTGTATCGTGAAGGTGGATCATCGGTGTTCACGCGTCCTGTGACCGAAGTTGTGCTTTTGTTGTCTGACGATTAGGCCAACTCTACTCTTACATGTATCTTCACATTTTATGACTGTGACTGTGTAGTTGAAATAGCAATTTAGAAGTGATGTCAAATAACATCAGGCGAGGAGTGTGCCGTCCCGGCAAGAGTTATCTTTTGACTTCTCTTATATTGAGTTATCTCTCTTTGGATATTGTTTAGTTATGAACCGCCATATTTTTTGGTTACATGTTTTTCTGACCTCGTGTTCAATATCGCAAATTGTGGCCCATCACAGTGTAAGTATTTGAATATTCTGTTTTATCTAGTCATAGTATTAACTGGAAAGTTTGTATTGTACATTTTGTATGTAGTAGCTTATCTAGGTGGACTATTAAGTGACCGTGCTGAATGTACGATGTACCACGTGTTTCACATATTGAACGTTTGCTATCATTTTGTAAAATGAGTAGTTATGTGATGCAATAATTATTTTCTATGAGTTTGGTATTGTGTTCTGCACTGTAATCAAAGACAATAGTATAAATTTTGGAATTGCTAGTAAATTAGAATGTGGCCTTGTTCAAAATTTAAAACTATGGAAAACAGTTTGTGCCATAATTCATTCTTTAATTATGTTGTGTGTCTATTTATGGAACGCATGTTTGGACATCAATTGTAATTGAACTTTTTGTATCTTTTACAGCTTTTTACCATCAACATCATTGTGTTATCATAATAAATTCAACTGAAACACTTTGATCTGGTTAACTTACTGACGTTGGGGCAGTACACACACACACCAATACTCAGAAAGTTATTAACGATATGTAAATCATAGAAGTAAGGGAAAAGGATGACTATTATTTTTAAAATCACGATTTTGAATAATAAAATCTTCAAGGTATAGATGTACTGGGCTGAAAGACTTACTTGTTTTTCTGCTGTCCTTTTTCATGGATAAATCTAGTGGACCTCTAAAATAACCCAAAGGAACAATCAATATTATACATTGTACCATGTTGCTACAGCTAGTAACTTATACTTCATGTTGCGTATTTTCAAAGACGCAATATCCCGTGGGGATCCGGGTTAGAATAGGTCCTCAGTACCCCCTTGCTTGTCGTAAGAGGCGACTAAATGGGGCGGTACTAAGGATGAGACCGAAAAAACTGAGGCCCATGTCGCAGCAGGTGTGGCACGATAAAGATCCCTCCCTGCTCAATGACCATAAGCGTCGAGCATAGGCCTAAATTTTGCAGCCCTTAACCGGCAGTGGTAACCCGGATCCCCACGGGATTGCCCTCTTTTGAAGACGACACCACATCAGCTGAAATTCAACAGGCAATTCATTTTAATTTTACAAAGTTTTCACCATTTTGAAAATTCTATTCAAAACTTTGCGTACTTGAAGTAGATCTTATAATTTGACATTTTGTTCGTAAAGAAATCCCCTATCGACAAACAAAAAGGAATTCCCACAGCACAAACTTTTCTTTTCATCATCAGTAACATTATCGTTATTCATTGGTTTCAAAACGAATAATCCATTTTTACATATGTTCTTCTTTATTAAGTTAATGTCCTATCACAATCTTGAGCAAAGTAATTCTTCTTTATTAAGTTAACGTCCTATCACAATCTTGAGAAAAGTAAATTTGCCGTTTACTACTAAATGAAAATATGCTCTGTCGTGTCGTGACGAACTGGTAATTTGTCTGTAAACGTTTATGGATTTGAACTACAGAACTCTCCACCCCTGTACAACTTTACAATATGGAGTCGAATCAAGAGGATAGTCTTCTTCCATCTCGACTAAGCACCATATTGACCTACAATAACAGACTGGCCCGCGGCTTCCGAATGACCATGCAGAAACGAACGTTTTGAGGGAATGAACGGTTTTAGATCAGAGCGGAATGCTTGGTCTGGAACGGAACAATGTTCTGGGAACGGAACGCAGAATGGTTTGATGTGGGAACGGAACGGTTCTTATCGGGAATGGAACGGTTCAAATAGTGTAGTAGTACGCTTCAGGGTCTGTATTACTGTACATTGACCTATAATCTCATACGTATATTTTGGAAATTATTGATCTTATCAAAGACAGCTTGAAATATTTTGATTGATGAAATATTGAAGACTAACTGAGGTAAACTTGTTATCTCCTTCTTTGGGTAGCAATGTTCAGAGTCCTTCACACCACTGTCAAGGGTCAGCATTCTTTGATCGTTATAATCCAGTTGTCCGAAGGCATAGGTTTTCGATCTAAAATTCAAATTAAGAGTTTAAACTCCAGTCGGTCTTCATGTCATCATATATAGAAGACATTTTACTATTTAGAATAGTTACGAAAGGCGGGATATATCCTCTCGTAATGAGTGTCTACAAAATTTTTCTATGAAGTCCTGCAGTGACTTAGACCTTTGGTCCCCAAAATCAATAGGGTTCTTTCTTTCTTATAATAATAATAATAATAAATTCTTTTATTTAGACAGGATAGCACAGTTAGTACAAATGACTAGTTTACATTGTGGTCCTGTATAAAACATATTCACAGACAGATAAATGAGAGATTAGATAACACAATATAAAATACATACATAAAATACACACACGATATCACTGGGGGGAAAATAAACATATACACACATACACACACACACATATATATATACATACATACACACATACATATACACACATGCATACACATCATATCTATATATCACTTATTTGAGAAATAATGCTGCAAATATGCTGATTTAAAAGATGTAATAGAACCACAGCTTCTGACAGACTTGATAATAAAGCTAGATAATGTGGCATGTAGAGTGTGAAAGGTGAAGATAACGAACAGTGATCAATCTCACAGCTCCTATAAACAATACAAAATACATGTAGATAGTTGGGCAAACACGAACCCATGGACAAAACCAGAGGTGGGATCAGGTACTTAGGATGAGCAAGCATCCCTGTCGACCGGTCACACCCGCCGTGAGCCCTTACAAGCTCAGCGTTATACAAACACTAACATTCACACCAACGGCCTCGATACTATATCCCTCTTGCAGAGAATTGTGAGCGGATACTAATGAAACACCTTTTATCAGTACAATTGATCTGCTGACAGGAAATTGATAACATAAGAATGAGGCAACGCACTTAAAATTTATTTTCAAAGTGCGTTAAATTTGGGACCAAATCAACGCACTTTGAAAAAAAATCCAAAGTGTGTTATTTATGTACATCAGAAATTCCGAAACTTTGATTTTAACTAGTAGAGGGAATAATTAAGTGTTGTATTTCTTTCTCAAAATGAGAGAAATTGATCTACCGTTGTCGGAAACGGGGAAGGGAAAACCAAAAATACATGCTGATCTTTATGATTTTTTTTTACCGGTAAATCATTCAAATTGGTTGTATGTAAACGAGCCCCACCCCCACTTCAATCAAAATTTGATTTTAGATCCGCTCGCATACTCGCTACACTAGCATCTAGAGAGTCTCGTTATAGGTCAAACTTGAAATGGTGACCATCTCAAAGGATCCCGTTTTAACAAAATACATGCAACGTTGTTCTACAATTTTGTTTTCGGAGATGACAATTTTTTAGTCAGCAAAGGTTTATGATTGATTGATTGAGTGATGTTTTCCGCCACACTCAACAATGTTTCAGTTACCTGGTGGTGCTTAATTTTTATTGGTGGAAGAGAGAATCCAGTTACCATGTACCTGGAAAGAAACCACCGACCTTCCGAAAGTAAACTGGGAAACTTTCTCACTTACCGGCGCGAGCGGGATTCGAACTCGCACCGACCAGAGGTGAGCGGCCGTGTGATTTTGAGCGCGGTGCTCTATCCACTCGGCCCTCAAATGTTTGAGTGAAGTTTGAGCCTGGTAAATCCAAAGGGAGGATATGCCCCAGACAAGGATTTTACATAGAGAAGTTAGTTCCCTTTGACCCTTGATCTAAAAAATTGGTTCACCGCCACTGCTCATCCTCCACCCTACTCAATGGGTGAAGGTTGAGCCCAACTGGGCCAAGGGTAGATAAACTATGTTCCGGATAAAGATCTTACACACATAGGTTTAGTGACATTGAATCAAGGTCATTGTATACCCTCTACCCATGGGTAGTCTATAGGTAAAGCTTTGGCCAGACTTGGTCATGTTCAAGACAAATGAAATCGGACGAACGATCAGACAGTCTAATGATTGTAGAGCTCTCGCAGAGCCAGATCCTTATAATTATCCAAATCCCCAAAACGTCTAAATCTCAGATCTGGAAGTGATGTCATCATCAAATAATTATTTATCATTTATGAACGCTTCAAGAAAATCGATCGATTCCTGCAAAATTGGTTTTTGCAAAGTGTGGACTAATATTGTCGATATGAACGCACTGTGAAAAATTAAATATTTTTTTTAAAAGTGCGTTGACTTGCACTTTGAAAACAAAATTTCAAAATGCGTTGCAACATACGTAGGCCAACACGTTATGAGCGGTTTGGGTGAAAGAAATTAATAGTCACATGCGTTAATCATGACCAATATTAACACAATTGTAGGAGTTATGCGAATTACTAGTTTGTTATCTTCACCTTTCTCGTAACAAAAGAGCGAGATCCACCACAGTTTCATATCTTTTAAATCATATCTCTACAGATAATGCGGTATACAAACTTGTTCTATTTATTTGTCTTTTTCTTTAAAAAGATGTACTGCATTTCAGGATTGTTTTACAGAAATATTTTCACCTAATTGGTTTTATGTTGTAATGCTGCGCTTATGTTTGCATTTTTATTGAAATTATGAGTCCATTGTAAAGGGTTTATAGCCCAAGGTAATACCTTTGGTGGAATATTCCGATAACTCAATAACATATTTATTGTAATATTGTCATTTCATATTAGTGCCAGTTAATTTGTCTAAATTATGTATTATTATAAAGTTGTAATAAATGTGTATGTTGCATGCCAAACGAGTATTTACTTGTGCATATGTGTAAATGAAAATAAACTCCTGATTCCAGTGATATTGTGATTGTAATTCATCATCATCCATCATACTACCGGACATAACGTACGATTAATAGAAAACCTATTGTCATGAATACAAGTTGTCGTTCTCTCAATCCCGTGGGGATCCAGGTTAGAATAGGTCCTCAGTACCCCCTTGCTTGTCGTAAGAGGCGACTAAATGGGGTGGTCCTAAGGACGTGTTTCATACCGATTGTTAAGCCGTTCTTGGCACACTGATTTGACTGCGGATAACTCCGTTTACCTGATCAGGATATGGGGCTCACGGCGAGTGTGACCGGTCAACAGGGGATGCTTACTCCTCCTAGACACCTGATCCCACCTCTGGTGTGTCCAGGGGTCCGTGTTTGCCCAACTATCTATTTTGTATTGCTTGTAGGAGTTATGAGATTGATCACTGTTCGTTATCTTCACCTTGCATGTGACCGCATAAACCGATGTCCCTTGTCGCAGCAGGTGTGGCACGATAAAGATCCCTCCCTGCTCAATGGCCATAAACGCCGAGGATAGGCCTAAATTTTGTAGCCCTTCACCGGCAGTGGTGACGTCTCCATATGAGTGAAACATTCTCAAGAGGGACGTAAAACAATATTCAATCAATCAATCATTCATTCTCTCAATTTTCACACAATCTAATTATATGCAATGCATAAATATCGAAATGGTATTGAATAGTTAAGAGAAAACATCTCCATCAAGGTGAGCCCTTGTAGACACCATACCACTATACACTTGCTAAAACTGTTCTGAAGACGATATTGTAATATCCGTTGCATGGAACATTCATCTATTCAACAGTGTTAAGTCTATAAAAGGCCCTTTACACAAACCCTAAAAGAAATTCAGTCGATGAAATTTTCTTTCCTCAAAATAAGAAGTTACATGGAGTTCTGGTGAGGATGCAGATGTTATACTGAATGTTTTTGTGATTTAGAATCTGAGAGGAATTCGAGTCCTACGCGACAACAAGCAGTGGACAGTACCAATAAGCGAGTAACGTTGTCCATGGAATGAGTTGTGCAAATAGAAGGCAACGTGTTTCAATGAACCTGATACAAGTATCACCTCAATTTGTGTAAATTAAGAAATATGTATTTCTGTGGAAAGTAAAATGTTACTTTTACTTACACGGAATCTGATTTATGAAAGTTGAAGATAACTGCGATCAATCTCATAATGCCTATAAGGACTACAAAATAGAGTGTTGGACAAACACGGACCCTTGATATACCAGAGGTGGGATTAGGTGCCTAGGAGGAGTAAGCAACCCCTGTCGACCAGTCACATCCGCCTTGAGCCCTAAATCTTGATCAGGTAAACCAAGTAATCCGTAGTTAAAATCAGTGTGCTAAGAACACCCTAACAATCGGTATAAAACACGTCAGACAGCAAGTCTTATTTGCATGCTTTAAACAAACAATTGAATATTCATCTATTCAACATTAAACAGTTTACTAATCAACATAGCATTGAATAGTCGAATAGTTAAACTATTCAATGACTTGTACCAATGGAAGACATCGCAGAATTTTTTAATGCTATTGAGATATTACTACCTCTGAAATAAACAATCCTAACCTTTTCACTGGAAATCGGAATCCCTTAGAATAGGGATTGCTGTTGATCTTGAGTTTGGTAACCTCTCTGTTGTTGTATGCTGTAACAGCAATGAAGGTCGTGGCCCGGATTGGAAACTCTACAACTGAGAGTTCATTATCTTTTTCATGTTTGATGATAGAGATACGAACCAAGTACTTCTGAAGTGTGTGTAGCGTAAACTGAAAAGAAATCAAGAAATCTTAAAAATCATAAAGCTTTAAAATTTCTCGCTATCAGTACGGTACTCTGCAGTTTGCAATAGTGTGCGGTCTGAGGTCGTAGTCGTTCTGAATAATGACTATTATCATACAGCATGTTCCATAATCGTGCTTTAAATGATACTCATACACCACGATCCTGTAGGGATCTGGGTTAAAGTAGGTCCTCATTGCCCTTTGTTTGTCGTAAGAGACGACTAAATCTGGCGGTTCTTCGGATGAGACCAGAAAAACAGAGGCCCAGTGTCACAGCAGGTTGGCACGATAATTATCCCTCCCTGCTCAAAGGCCGTAAGAGCTGAGTATAGGCATAAATTTTGCAACCCTTCACCGGCAATGCTGACGTCTTCATATGAGTGAAAAATTATCGAGCGGAACGTTATACAATATTCAATCAATCTAATATGTTCTACGATGTGACCGTTGAGACGAGCGAAGCCCACTAACATCTTGCAACACGACTTTTATCCGCCTCTTCATTTAACGCGGGAAATATAACGCGCTTGGTGTAAACAGTTACAAATTGTGACGTCATATTAGCTGCAATGTTTTTTCTTCTCTCAAACCAAGCAAAAACAAAACGTTTGAAGCTATGAGAAAGCTTGTCTGGAATTTAAAAACTTTAATTGTACTTTATAAACAATCTAATTATTTAATGACGGGATTGTCAATGAAGTATACCGCAGTGACTGCGACATTTTTCCGGAGGCATTATGGGTAGTCCCCATCATTTTTCAGCTGATGAAGAGCAAACCACGTGACTCAATTGCGTAATCATTGGAGCGAGCTCGTCGCGACGCGAGCTTCGCTCGCTATTAAGCATACGACATATAACCAATCAACCATGCACCACGATCGCAGGAGAAACCTTGACATGGTAACTTCTGCCAAAGGATAATCGTAAGTACATTTTCTGTAACCTCTTCGACTTGCAAATAAAATCTGTTTGCCTCATATTTGAGTTAATGCTTACTATCCCAGCCTTTGTATCAGGTTTATTCGACAATTTGATTTTCTCAAAGGAAATTTTCCGAGTCATCCAATCTGATCCAATACGTGGAGAATCCGGGTGTTTGAATGGATGATTCTTAAATTCTTCGTCCTTTTTTCCAATTGGTATCCATTTGTTGTTCAGAAACTTAAAGCATTTGCTACTGGCCGGTATGATATCAAACATGACGTCATACAATCCAAGTGGATCTACCCCTTTGAGGAAAAATTCCACATAAGGAAACATTCTCCTGAAATATGAGATACAAATATGATATATTCCAAATGCAACATAGATTACATGTCCAGTGATTATGCTTTAAAATTAGCATGTGCCTATAGCTAAAGAACCAGTATTTTATCAATGAGTAAAATTCAATTTAAGGATGAAATATTCTGATTATTCTCGTTTTTATTTGCTATGTGATATTTTGAATACAAGAACTACAAGAAACATTGGTGCAAGCACCAACTTTATGGCCCGGAAAAGTTTTGGGAATTGTAAGATTGATTGATTGTATATTGTTTAACGTCCTTCTCGAGAATATTTCACTCATATGGAGACGTCACCAATGCCGGTGAAGGACTTAGGCATGTGCTCGACGCTTATGGCCATTGAGCAGGGAGGGATCAGTATCTTGCCAACCTGCTGTGACTGAAAAGGATCAATTCAGGGTAATAAAAGAAAAGACTTATAGGGGAGAACAACCGGGAGGTCGCGTGTTCTAATTGCGCTCGTATTTTGGCTACGTCAAACCTAAGATAAAAATAGATTGTTGTTCACAAAACGCTCAGCATTGAGAAGTCAAAGCTGTGGGTATATCGAATGACACCTTTCAACCCTAGGCGTTGTATCATGCCGGATTTAGCGCGATATAAAAACATAGTTAATATAGTCATGAGCACTATGGAGAAGAATGTGAGGCACTTCTAGAATTGATGACATCGATATGAATGAAAATTTCTCGAAGGAACGTAAACTAAACACACAAAATATACTCACCTTCCAGTTCGGTTGATGATCATTTCTGTCCCCACCTCCAAAAACTTGCGCCACATCTTGGCTTCCAGAAGTGATAGTACAATGGATCCATTTATAAGTGGGATGCAGTCGTTTTCTTCATCATAAAGGCCATCCTTAGACTTTCCAGTTTCCGACGAAGAGCTCTGCATTTCAGAAAATCCAGATGAGTTGGAATTGGCGTACATTTGGAACACATCCACATCTGATAACAGAACGTCCATATCTGATGACGAGGACGATGCATTTGATGATGTTCCCGTGTCTGGAGTTTTCTTGTTTCCGTTGATCACTTCGAGTTGTTGCATATCTAGACAATCTCTGTTATGGAAAGTGGTCGTTTGTTTCTCCATTTTGTCTAAATTCCGAAAAAAAAGATTTTAAAATTTTATCATCGTACGTATGTAAACGTAGTTTTTACTATTCTAATATACAAGTATTCGTCTACCTATGTATGTTTTTCACACGATGAAAATTTTAGCTTTTGATAACACATTCTGAAATTAAATATAATTCAGAGTTAAGGTTTTCAACAAGCTACCGTTATATTCTCTATTTGAATTTTGTGCCAAAATGCGTATTTCTGATTCACCCAGTGCATAATCCCTAAAATATCTTAAAAGTAATCACATGGTAATCAGAACTTTAGGAGTAGGAACAGGGTTACTTTGTTCAAAATATTTCCAACATATTCTACTGTCATTATCAGATTTCGATGATCTATTTACTCATTTAACCCATTTTGCTTTTAAGTCAGAGTTCTTTCTATTCGTGGGGAAAAGAATCAAACAGTAGAAAAGGGAACGGACAAACACAGGACAGGCACTAAACGTTTTAAATATATGTAATTTTAAAAAAGTTGTTTTCCTGTTAACAAACTACTTGTATTCACAATGCATACTACACCGCCATCTTGATTTCCTTTTTAACCAGTTGCATTGCTTGATATTTTCGTCGAAAAGTTCTGTTTAACATGATAATTACACCCCTACCGGCTCAACAACGTCTTATCTCTAGCATCGTCATGATGGACTGGAAATGAAGTCCATTTATCGGCTATAATCAATCGTCAGATATCGTCTACTGCTTCTCAAATGCAAAACATCGTTGAAAGGTGGACGGAAGTTGCCATCATTATGCAAAATTCCTTGTCTGGTGTACCCTCTGGCATTTGTACGGGAAAAAGGGGTAGGCACTGACTGCAGGGCAGTGTGCAGCCCTGGAAACTAAAAGTACGTCGGGCACAATTGTTTGGTTTTGGGACGGGCTGGCACGGGGAAGTGTAGTAAATATGTCGCAAAACAACATTGGATTGTTCATATGATCCCTCCACCCTATTCCTTCGATTCCGGCCTGCAACCCAATAAGGTTTGTCACCGATTATGACCACAGGCACCTGAAGTGTGGATAACTTGTATAGATCTTATGTATATGTACATACCCCCCTTCTAGAAAGAAATTATTTTTTATACAGAACCAATGATATATCCAAAATATGATATATATCCCCACCGATCACCCCCATAAGTCGTTCTGAATAATCAATTTCAACCTTCTGTAAGCTTTAGAGATGACCACTTGTGAGATACTAATATATGTAAAGGTGTGCAACATATCATGTAAACAAACAGGGGCTACCTGCTTCGAGACCGATTCACGGGGTATAAACCAACTTTATCGAAGGAATTTCTGCAAATATCTTGTCAGGCTAATGTAGTTCTACCTATTTCTTTCATCTAAATCCTATGCCATCCGTTTTATTTGTCGTATTCTGCCATTTATTTCATCGTACCCGAGCTTGTATAAGGAGGTCGTGACATCACTTTGTGTCTCGCGTTATCTGATTGGCTTGCACTTACGTCATCTTTCTAAAATATACTTCGGATCATTAATTTCGATTATCATCTCCAAATAATTAATGCTATAACGTTATGTATCAAACCTAGCTTTTTACAGGTACCAAGAAATAACCTGAACTGATATTTCTATTTGTCATTTTGTTTTTAAAACCATGCGTCTTTGACAAATTTAAAAATAGCTCTTTCGTATATTTTCGTTAAATGCTAAGAAAAAGACCTAAGTGGTCGGAAGATTGAAGAGCCGTTCAGATAATGCGAGACGCAAAGTGATGTCACAACCTCCTTTAATTGAGGCTGTCAATGGATGTAAAAGCGCGGGTACGATGAAATAAATGGCAGAATACGACAAATAAAACGGATGGCATGGGATGTAGATGAAAGACTTAAGTAGAATTACATTAGCCTGACGAGATATTCACAGAAATCCCTTTGATAAAGTTGATTTATACCCTGTGAATCGGTCTCGAAGCAGATAGCCCCCTGTTTGTTTACATCTTTAGTTGCATACCTTTACACATACATGTATTAGTATCTCACAAGTGGTCATCTCTAAAGCTTACAGAAGGTTCAAACTGACTACTCAGAATTTATGAGGGTGATCAGTGGGGAAATAACATATTTTGGATAAATTATTGGTTCTGTATAAAAATAATGTCTTTCGAGAGGGGAAAGGGTTATGTACATAAACTCTATACAAGCTATCCACACTTCCGGTATCTGTGATTGTGACACCACTGAAATTTTACCGATAAGTAGGGCAAGGTATTGGATATATAAATGTCACTGTGAACGTTTGGAAGTATGCCTACGCACACGTATTTGTAATTTAATTATGCCTAAACTTTTCTTACTTTCAACTCATTGTGAAATATTAAATGAATAAGTGAAATTATCATGTTTAACGTTGTTAAAAGATATTCTTTTAGATCCATTTCCCCGCAAAAACATTTTTTCCATTCCAAATTTTACTGCTAATAATAGCGTACTATGTACTATTTTTATTTAAACGACCAATGATAAAAGGGCTCTCCCGAAACGATGTCAACCTCTATCTTCTATCCACCGTTTAACGATTTTTCGCATTTGAGAAGCAGGTACAACACATAGGATGCTTGATTTTGTATTGCTGAAGAATATTTCACTCATATGCAGACGTCCATACGATGCTAAAGGTACCGACAATTCGGAATTACATATGCATATGTATTACATGTAGCTGCATATCAGTAGCTCTGGGGAAATATTGGACAAACTAGAGAGCTGTAGATCCAACCGCTCTCTTATAAACACTTTCGATTTAAGGCACAGAAAACTATGTGCACAATTGAGCCCTTACATCGCTGTATTCTTGCTTTGCTGTTTCAAAATAAAAAATATCCTAACACATTTTACCACTATATGTCCAAGCATTCAAAAGCCCCCATGTGGACCGAAAACTCGAAGCTTCAAATGATTTCGTTTGTAGACGTAGCCATATTAGGTAGAATTCAATTCTAACTCTACAGATTTTTTATATCTGTTCATTTATCCATATGAAGTACTTATAATAAACACGAATACTGGACGTAAAATACGCTCTTGGGTATTGAAAAGTAATCCTGCTACGTTATGAAACCCTAGTCTAGTCCTTTACTGGTTAATCCGTTTTCAATACTGACATGTAAAACGGAACTTGGGTGGGGATGGAGGCCAGGCTAATGAAAGCCGTGAATCTAATTCAACATTCACACCCATTTAATCATTTTTTATGTAAACAATTGAATAGCAGGGACATACTCTTTCTATATTCTCTAACCATTTATAATTATATATTCAATATAATATCGATTATTTTGTGTTCTCATTTTCCGTTTGTACAATATAAATGCAACATACCTCGTGAAAATATCACAAATTCTACAACTATGATTTTGAGTCAATGTAAAAGATAATAAACTTACGTGACTTTATTGAAATCGCATCATTTCCATTTGTTCGCGTCTGCATTATGCCTCAGTTGCGGGATTACAACTTTATAACGTTTTGGACAAATTAACATTCCTGTACATTGTATCCACTATGAACTATTAGTGTTGCCTTTTTCTATTGCGCATTAATAATGTTCACATAAAGTATAATAAACATATTATTTGATACCTGCAAGTCTGAGAGATTCGTAACTATTATGTTTCATGCAAGGTGAAGATAACGAACAGCGACATCAAAAAACCAAAAACACAGATGATTTTTAACGTTTAAAGAACAACTCAAAGTCAATTAACAAAATACTGTAACATAGAAGATGTCCCAATTGGGATTCCAAACGTACCTTTTTCTTCGAGTTATATATTTACAGTCAGTCTTTTCTCAACGAAACTTTCGCAGCTTCTCCGTCAGCTTGATAAACTGGAACTATACTTTAACGTGTTATGAGCACCACGCTGTTGTCCTGGCAGTGTTATTCCCAATTAACACGTTTAAGTCTTATAAGAAAATATTCCTGTGTGGTATTTGCTGATGTCATTTACTAACTGACCAGATTGGCTTTTCAATCTCAAACCACCTGAAAAATCTTAAAACACGATCGACGTTTCGTTACCATCGCGATTGTTCTTGTGTTAATTGAATGTAACGCGCTCTCTCTATCTCAATTAACATTCAGTGATAGACAACATTAAATGATTTATATATCACAATTCAAAGAATAAAGCCATCTTATGGTCATACATATATATGTAAGCTTACGCGTAAAATCCACCATTATCCAGCACAGTGTTTGCGGTGCTTCGAATAACCTAAATCCACTAATTCAATCGAAACAAGAAAACAAACCGAAATCCACAATCAAACACCCAAATCCAACCGAGATCAAAACTTCAGCAGTGTTCGACACTCACTTTTTCACCATAGAATTACAGGAAGATGTGTAATTGACTCGACCAGTAGCTAGTCCAGCTACCGGAGGCAGTTGGCCGAGTTGCAAAGCGACAGGGAGGTGGGGGACAGTGTGGGATGAGGTTTTCCCCATATAGAGGAATAATAAATAAACTTATTTTAACCTCTGATTTTACCGATTTATTTATCAAACTATGGCCATTTGACAGTGTTACGAGCAATATTTTTCTAAATGTAGAATGTTTGGTTTTTTTGCGTTCAAGATTAGACATTAATTAGTCCATTCCGTTAGGTTTGTAATTTTTCAGTAGTCCATCGGCTATTCGTAACTGATATTCTGATAGTGCGGGGCAAAATGTACTAGCCTCAGGCTACCGGGCTAGCGTTAGTGTCGAACCCTATTTAGGGGAGAGAAATGCCAATCATAGATTATAGCGAGCAGCTCGCTTAACACACGAATAGAGAAAATTAGTCAAGATACGCAATGGAAGGTGACGTACTATTATAAAAATTTTCTTCCTTCCAACCTGGCCACAGTCATATTAATCCACGTGGGTATGTTAAGGCAGGTCACATTCCGTTCATGCATGTAGTTTTCAAAAGCTGTCCTACACAATGAGAGGAAGCTACTAACCCTTTACCATTTTGAGAACATTTAGGCTTCGATATGACATCATTAAATGGCTGTTATAAATAGATCACGATTACACCTTAAAGATCAAGTATAATGAAAATACACCCCCCCCCAAACTCTAAAAGTTTCCGATTCTTTACTGATATAAAGATGATATTACTCAGATGCAGAAAATCTGAAATAGGAAGACGGAAGTTGAAATAATCATGCAAATGATAATTCCTTTGCTGACATACCCTTTGACACTTCAAGTTCATCTCTCTCTAATCCATCATTTTCTACACCGGTTCTCATGATTACATGTTCAGCATGTAGCACCACATACATGTATAAGGTCACTTTTACCATATATACAATTTACTTGTAATATTATTTGTCAGGCACAGGGATCTTACTCGAACACTCTCATCACTCTAAATTGACAATATCATACACATAAATGTAGGGTTTTTAAATAATTTTATTGCGTACACATTTAGGGCAGTTGACATGATGTATTGGTATAGTTTCACTTAGAATAAGTCAGATTTGTCAAAAATGGGAGTTGACGTCAATGAAATGAGATGTCAGAATTTTTAAAGGTAGCAGGGGACAGTTTCGCACTATAGGCCTTTTTAAAGGTAGCAGGGGACAGTTTCGCACTATAGGCCCGTCAACTTTTTAAAAAAAATGGAAATACCCCATATTTGAAGTGATATTATATGTGTAAAAATGTATACAATAATATTAGGATGCATGTCAAATGTAGCTGAATGCTTAATAAAAATGTTGATATACAACATGTAGGTGTCACCAGGATTCCTAGCATATAGATGGGTGCAAATACGAAACTAAGGCATGTGGTCAGTTGCTGAAGAAATTCCGGTGAAAACATGCATGGTCCAGCAAAAGGTTTGTAGTTGAGAGGGAAGGTGGATGGCCCTATATGAAAGGTAGATTTTTGAGAAGGGCATATAGGGTTCTTGATTGTGCACAATGTCTAAATCCCCATGTTTGGTACTGTGTGTGTGGGGGGGGGGGGGGGGGTTGCGAATTAGCCCTAATGAGAGAAAATCAAAGCAAAAAGGGGAACCTGCTCAGAGCATGTTTTTTGCACCAGCACCAGTATTTATAGATTACATGTAATTTTGGGTCATAATTTATTAACTACACCAATATGAAATACAAGTATTGACATAAAAGGGAAATATGATTTTTCATTAGTCTGTCATAATCTGACTTTGATGTATACCCCCTATCCACATGTTTCAGAACCAAAGAAACTGTCACCTTTGATTTCTTAGGGTTGAGTTAAGTCGTACGTATAATTATGCCGCCGAGATCGAAGATCGGGGGGGGGGGGGGGGGGGGGGCATATTGTTTTTGTCCTGTCTGTCATTCTTTCATTTTGTCATTCTGTCTGTAACTTTAACCTTGCTAATAACTTTTGAACAGTAAGAGATAGAGCTTTGATATTTCACATGAGTATTCCTTGTGACAAGACCTTTCCGCGGGTACCAACATTTTTTACCATTGACCTTGGAATTTGACCTACTTTTTGAAAACTTTAACCTTGGTAATACCTTTTGAACAGTAAGTGATAGAGCTTTGATATTCCACATGAGTATTCCTTGCGACAAGACCTTTCCGTGGGTACCAACATTTTTTACCCCGTGACCTTGACCTTGGAGTTTGACCTACTTTTTGAAAACTTTAACCTTGCTAATAACTTTTAAACAGTAAGTGATAGAGCTTTGATATTTCACATGAGTATTCCTTGTGACAAGACCTTTCCGCGGGTACCAACATTTTTTACCATTGACCTTGGAATTTGACCTACCTTTTTGAAAACTTTAACCTTGCTAATAACTTTTGAACAGTAAGTGATAGAGCTTTGATATTTCACATGAGTATTCCTTGTGACAAGATCTTTCTGTTGGTATTGAACCTTTTGACCTACTTTAAATTTTTTTTTTACATTGGTCATAACTTCTAAATGGTAAATATTAGAGCTTTCATATTGTACATGAGCATTTCTTTTCACAATATCTTTCTACTGGTACCAAGATATTTGCCTTTATGACCTTGGCCATCTTCGGAATTGGCCATTATCGGGGGCATTTGTGTTTCACAAACACATCTTGTTTTTCGATATTTCAACCACTCAGGCATTTTGTCTAGAATCAAACAGCGGATGCTACATGTACATCAGGAATGATGAAGAACTGATCCTTGTATTAAAGTATCGCTCATAGATCACTTGGCACAAGTCTATTTCTTTTCAGTTTCAATGTCTAAACTTTCATAATTTGGGGTCTTTTTGGGAAGAGAAACATACTTAATCCCTGTCCCAATTTCACATGGTAATTGAAAGCACCGCATTGTACCATAAATACAGGGCTTTTCAATGTAAACACTATAGAAGCCTATCAATGCTATCGAAAGTTGTTTCAGATGACGTCATAAGTTACGGGCGATAACTCACGTCACAACACAATTATCGATCGCTCAGGTAAAAGTTTGATAGCGCCGTGTAAATTACCCGTATTGATTTTCGTCGAAGTTGCCTTGGAAATTAATCCTTAAGTGTACGACAGACATTTTTATGTATAAAAATCAAATTTTAGGAAAATCACCATACTTTACCTTTAACGCACGACGACGTACATATATATGTACGACAACGAATTGCAATAGGTCACCTGAGTAAACGCAGGTGACCTAAATATATCAAGCACATGTTATAAGGTATCCAATACATAATTCGCCTCTTTGAGATCGACTTTTCTCGGTTTGAATCGTACAATATCGGAAGTGTTGTAATTGAGTTTTTAATAATAAATTATTCTGATCTGCATTTTTCTATATATTTATGAAATTTCTTAAGTAAATAAACATGAGTTATTAATGAGATATATCAATAATTATACAAGAGGCCCATGGGCTACATTGTTCACCTGAGTCACCTTGGTCCATATCAGAAGACTTTCCATATATATTGTCATGTAAAACCGTAGTCCCTATTATGGCCCCAACATACCCCTGGAGGCCATGTTTTTGCAAACTTGAATCTACACTATGTCAGAAAGCTTTCATGTAAATGTGAACTTCTTTGGCCCAATGGTTCTTGAGAAGAAGATTTTTAAGGATGTTTCCTCTATATTTGTATGTAAAACTTTGATTCCCCCCTTGTGGCCCCATCCTACCCCCAGGAGCCATGATTTGAACAAACTTGAATCTGCACTATGTCAGAAAGCTTTCATGTAAATATCAGCTTTTCTGGCTCAGTGGTTCTTGAGAAGATTTTTAAAGATTTTTCCTATATATTTGTATGTAAAACTTTTATCCCCTATTGTGGCCCCATCCGACCCCCGGGGGCCAGGATTTTAACAAACTTGAATCTGCATTATGTCAGAAAGCTTTCATGTAAATATCAGCTTTTCAGGCTCAGTGGTTCTTGAGAAGATTTTTAAAGATTTTCTCTATATATTTGTATGAAAAACTTTGATCCCCTATTGTGGCTCCATCCGACCCCGGGGACCAACATTTTAAGAAACTTGAATCTGCACTATATCAGGAAGCTTTCATGTAAATATCAGCTTTTCTGCCTCAGTGGTTCTTGAGAAGATTTTTAAAGATTGTCCCTATATATTTGTATGTAAAACTTTGATCCCCTATCATGGCCCCATCCGACCCCCGGGGGCCATGATTTTAACAAACTTGAATCTGCATTATGTCAGAAAGCTTTCATGTAAAAATATCAGCTTTTCTGGCTTAGTGGTTTTTGACAAGAAGAATTTTTAAAGATTGTCCCTATATATTTGTATGTAAAACTTTGATCCCCTATCGTGGCCCCATCCGACCCCCGGGGACCATGATTGTAACAAACCTGAATCTGCACTATGTCAGAAAGCTTTCATATAAATCTCAGATTTTCTGGCTCAGTGGTTCTTGAGAAGAAGCTTTTTCCTATATATTTGTATGTAAAACTTTGATCCCCCTTGTGGCCCCATCCTACCCCCGGGGGCCAGGATTTTAAGAAACTTGAATCTGTATTATATCAGAAAGCTTTCATATAAATTTCAGCTTTTCTGGCTCAGTGGTTCTTAAGAGGAAGATTTTTAAAGATTTTCCCTATATATTTCTATGTAAAACTTTGATCCCCCCTTGTGGCCCCATCCGACCCCCGGGGGCCAGGATTTTAACAATTTAGAATCTGTATTATATCAGGAAGCTTTCATATAAATCTCAGCTTTTCTGGCTCAGTGGTTCTTGAGAAGAAGATTTTTAAAGATTGTTCCTATATATTTGTATGTAAAACTTTGATCCCCTATTGTGGCCCCATCCAACCCATGGGGGCCATGATTTTAACAATTTAGAATCTGCACTACCTAATAAAGCTTATCTATAAATTTCATCTTTTCTGGCAGAGTGGTTCTTGAGAAGATTTTTTAATGACCCTACTCTATTTTTACCTTTTCTTGATTATCTCCCCTTGGAAGGTGACCTGGCCCTTAATTTAACTGTTTAGAATTCCCTTTACTTAAGGATGCTTTGTGCCAACTTTGGTTGAAATTGGCCCAGTGGTTTTTGAGAAGAAGTCAAAACTGTTAAAAGTTTACAGACGGACGGACGCCGGAATACGGGTGATCAGAAAAGCTCACTTGAGCTTTTAGCTCAGGTGAGCTAAAAAAGTGATGTACCCAATGTCACGAGTCAATCGAAAGATGGCGGAACAAACTCGGGTTGTACAAACGCAACCCTGAAAATCAACAACAATGCGCCACTAAATGGGTACACGTTGAGATAGCGCATAGTTATTCATCGTAACATATAAGTGACGGCATAAACGAGTGTCAGGTTTCTTGTCCCGAAATCAACAAGTTAATATTTAGCACAAAGAAGATTTAACAATTCAGGATCACGTTTGAAAGGTAGGCGGATCGTAGAGTTTGATATCTTCATACAGGGTTTGTCTAAATGTACATGTACCAAATACATGTGCGGTCCTCTGCGGATCGTAGAGTTTGATATCTTCATACAGGGTTTGTCTAAATGTACATGTACCAAATACATGTGCGGTCCTCTGTATCTTTCCAACCAAACTGTAGCAGAAATTTATATTCAGTGCACGTATATGTACTGTGTGTATGTAAACAGAATTCCTTATGGAAAGAAGCAGGGAAATCCTGAGGGCAGAGGGATATGCCCAGAAATTAAAAGTGTCGCCGCTGAACCTCGAGCGGTTGGAGTATACTAGTATCTAACCTAAATATTAATTGACAACCTTGATTAAAATAAATCTTAGAAAGGTATCATCGGTCAATAGGCTTCAAATACGATTCAATTTCAGGTATATTATGAGCATTTGACCTGTTTATCAAATAAAGTGCAGAGTTAAATATGAGGGAGCTGGAACAAGTCCCCCGTTCCGCTTTCTGCATGTTAAGCATACACGTACTTCATAACATAATTTATAGTTAAAAAGATATGTTTCGTTATTTGCTAGACATTAAAAATTCACCGCATCCCTAAGTACTGTGCACGTACATGTACATGTATGCATAACGTATATGTGAATGAGGGGTTTTAGATACAAGAAACTCAACATTAAGATCTACGGTTGACTTGCTTTCTTTCATAGTCTAATTTTATATGTATTTAACCTTTAATCTATTGCGGCATACATTTTGATTGGTTAATTTGGGTATTGAATTTTGAAATTCGAATCTCGTAGTTTGAATCTCGAACGTCGAATGAGCCTTTTGGGCTTTCGTACATTTCAGATTTAAACACGCTATTTTGTTTCCGTTTGAAAAGGAATAAAATATTGAAATTGTACAAATACTCCAAGAAGCATCCGCTAACCGGTTATGAATTTTGTAACCGATTACGTATACGATTTTTCTAACCGATTAGTTTATTAAACTTTGCCATTACTAATAAATCTACCGTATATCGTCATAGATATATATGTAATTTAAAGGAGCCATACGTGTTTTGGTAAATGACAATAATTTTTTTTTAATAATGGCTTTGTGAAGTTAAAAAAAAAGCCACTACCGTTCGTTTTGTAATTCTGTTTATTTTATTTTATTTATTTATTTTAGTTGTTAAAAGTTCGGTTTTCTTGCATCGATAAATAAAATACAAATACTTATTAACAAACAATGGGTTTAAAATATACAACAATACGGAACACCGTGGTAGATTGTAGGTTAATCGGTAGAGCACTAGTTTAATGAGAAGGACGTTGAAGGTCGATTCCAGGCTGCAACAGACCTTAATGTACAGAGTTACATGTGTACATCAGTACTGACTGGGTTTTTTTTTTTTTTTTTTTTTTTTTTTGCCAATCGCTTTACGTAAGGGAGATGAAAATCTCTTGATATTTTGTTCAATCCTTACAATGATGGTTAATACATCATAAACTGACTGAAAATACTGACTTACTAGGGCCGTTTATTAAATGACAATCGTGTTTAAATTAGTTTCCGTTGCATTTTCCTGGACACGAAATTAACAGTTACTCCAAAATGATATCTAATACAATGTGACAGAATGAAATAATTGTCAAAGATGAACTATATAAGCCTTATCTTAGCTTGAGAGTCGTGTTCGTGATCTCACTTTCAAAGATAAGTTCATTCACTTACGTACCATTAAGGATTGAAGAAAGATGGCGTCTTTAACTTTCCTTTCTATTTGTCTTTTTGCAACAGTTTTTATAACTGTTTCTAGCCAAGACTTATTAAGTACATCCACCGCAGGGTGTTTGTATCACGGGAAGTACTACCCTGTAGGTTCATTCAAGCCCTCTGCTTGTCAACCTTGCCAGTGCACGTCATCCGGTCAAGCATTTTGTGCCATCGTAGACTGCTTCTTCGGTGGCTGTGTCGATGCCGTCCATAATCCGGACCATTGTTGCCCAGTTTGCCCAAATGGTGAGATCATTATACATGTAATATAATTGTTGACGAATCATATGAAAGGGAAAAGAGTATAATATATAAAGAAGATTATCTGACGTATTTGAATTATCCGCAAAAGTTAGTTGGATGATCTGCAAAACAATGTAAGAATGATGCGAGAAAAACAGTGAATGATAATTCAATTGGAATATCATAGCTCCATTGATACTATACATAGAATATAATGATGAGTTTAGATACACATCCTGAAGTGTACTACTACACCATTTGAACCGTTCCCTTTTTGATAAGAATCGTTCCGTTCCCACATCAAATTGTCCAGCGTTCCGTTTCCACATATGACCATTCAGTGTTCCATTCCCACATATAACCGTCAGGGGTGTGATTTTCATAGGAAATCCTCTGATGTGCTCGATTTTTGAAAAAATGAAACACTCTGGATTTGATCTAAAGTGGCAGAAAATGATAATTTTCCAGGTAGGGTGAGGTGTTTTCCTCCCTTTTTGACCAGTTTTCCTCTGATTTCTGAGGAATTCAGTCACATTCCTGAACCGTTCAATGTTCCGTTCCCACATCAAACTGTCCAGCATTCTGTTCCCACATATAACCGTTCAGTGTTCCCTTCCCACATATGACCATTCAGTGTTCCGTTCCCACATATACAAATGTAACCTTTCAGTGCTCCGTTTCCACATATAACCGTTCAGTGCTCCGTTTCCACATATAACCGATCATTGTTCCGTTGCCACATATAACCGTTCAGTGTTCCGTTCCCACATGTAACCGATCATTGTTCCGTTCCCACATATAACCGTCCAGTGTTCCGTTCCTACATATAACCGTTTAAAATGAATTTTAATTACTTCGTATTTCAACTGGTGTGACGTCATATCTTCAAAACTAGATATGAAGTGCAAACTTCCGCCAGAGTTCGTTTGCACACAAACCAAACTCTTCCATGTAGGAATTATGGGGTAGCGAATCCCTCGAACTACTTTTCATAAAGAAGGCGATGGGGTCATCAGAAAGAAATGGCATCAGCTGCAAAATGATATATATATTTTTTTCATAGTCAGGTGGTAGTAGGCTTGTAATACAGTGTAGCGATTTGTTCCGACTTTATTTCATAATTGATTCTCAATCTCTGTTTGTCACGTGTTATGTTTAAATCCATATTTTCTTTTATTGGTGTGGAAGTAGAAAAATACATAATTATGATATTTACTTCAATTTTTATTTCTTATTTTTTTTCTATATGCTCAAATTTCGTACCTTGCAAATTCAATTCTTTTTTTAATTCAATTCTTTTTGATGATATTTATTAAATGCTGCATATGATAATTAGTGCGCACTAATTGTGCTATAGAATTGGGCCACATTGTAATCACGGACGTACATTATCCCAAATTGGTATGTGTTGTGCGGTATCTGGTAGTGTCTCTGTGTGCTGAGACCCAGATGACTGTAGGTAGTCTGATATGAAGTGATCGAGACACTAGGAGTTGCTAGAGTAACGGGGTACACGTACTAGTTTAAGGGAGAACTGATACGGAGTCCATCCTATAGGTTCCCGTCTCAGGGGTGACATTGTCTTTCTTGATATTCCTCTATAATTTTTGACAGGTGTCTTCAAAGTCTTTCCATGTACATGACCCGAATGGTTACCATTACGTGTACCATCAAGCAACATGATAAGTCACCCTGATCATTGAAACAATGCGGGTATTCCTTTATCCAATTTAAACGCAAAATAAATCATTTTTATAAGGAAAATAATAATTATTAACGAATTTCAAATTAAAATTCTAAATTATTATTCATTGTTTAATTGCATGTACATGTATTGATCTATTTAAACCGCTGTCGTGGTCTAGAGGTTAGAGCAGTGAATGTCACGGGTCCTCGGAGATTACCGTAAAAACGGATGTCCGTGTCACAGTAGGTGTGGCATGCTATACCCTCACTGTGATTAATGGCCGTAGGCGCCGAACAAAGGCATAAATTTGAAGACCTTCACCGGTCTTGGTGACGTCTTCATATGAGTGAAAAATTCTCGAGAAAGACGTTAAACATGATACAATCAATTAATGATGTATTTAATATGATCTAACTACCATATGAATGCGATAAATATTTCAAATGGTTTAACACGTTATATTGTACACTGTTATATACAATAAGTTGTATAGTTATGAGCCATTGTTTTAAAGTATATAAGAAATATACGTGTAATACATGTACAAACTGAAGTTTTCTTTAAAGACTTCTGCATTACGTAATCGAAAACGTTCATAACCTTTTTAGTTAAGAGTGGCAGTGTTATTGAAATCAGGCCTGAAATTACCTAATACGATTTTTATTTGACGTTTTTTCTATTGATTACATTAGATATATGTAAATATCCTCAAGGGAATTTAAGGCACGTATAACTGTATGTATTAATATACATTTATCTCCCGTCCACTTTAAAATATTCATACTTTTGATTAAATTAAACTTTTAATAAGGCAAGGATTTTATCTCTTTCCCGCAATGTCTATGTATGACTAAAACGTACCGAAATTGTCCTCCAAAACGCAGAATTTGAAATCGAAGCCGTTCGGTCCCATGTTGGCCCGAAGCGTTCCGTTCTCGAAAAAACCATTCCGCTCTCGCTGAGAATCGTTCCGTTGAAACCGTTCAGCGTCCGTTCCCCCAAACAAAACCGTTCGTTCTTAAACCGTTCAGCGTTCGATCACCGTCACACCTGTGTAGCACACTGTAGTACGCTTCAGGGTCTTATCAATAACTAAATATCCATTCTTAATTAACTGCTTAACTTTCATTCAAACGCATAATTTCTAAGTGTTTTTGTTTAAGGTCGAAACTGCAAAGCCCCAGACGGTACCATTATAAAACATGGTGATACATACTCCACTGCTGAGATGACTTGTCAATGCTCCTCATTTGGTACTTTGGCTACATGCGCCCACAAGCTCCAACCAATTCAAGTGGTGGACCCCCCAGCTGCCAGTTAGACTGGAGATATGGACACAATAAATACTAAATGTAATCAATAAATTCTTCAAATGTAAGAATGTGATGACTGGTCTATTACTATACATGGCATTCGCTATAAAGATGTTTCGTTAATGAAGAGTGTGGCTTTATGTCCGCTTATATATACATGTACTATGATGGAAATATCGCTGTAAACTTTGTACTTCGTAATATGGAGCATGCCATGATTCAAATGTTAATAACATGAAACTAGAGATTGTTTTTATGATAAACAAGTGTCTCCCCAGCTCCCTAAATTGGAAGTGCTCGAAATGAAACCTCCTCTTCTTAATGTTCTGCATGGTGTGGAGGAGAAAGCATGAGCAGGAACGTAGACATTATTAACTCCGATAAGAAACATAGGAGAAGCGTTCACAAGCTATTTACACCCGCCACCCTATGATCCACTATAACTTTTAAGGACAACATTGGATCTTCCTGTCCTACATTATGCACATCTGCAAATGGCATTAAAGTATTGTACAAAATGTCAAGTATATCGGATAAGCCACGTAGGAGAGGAAGCGTTCACAAGCTATTTTAACATCCTCCACCCCTCTTGGATCCACTATAACTTTTAAAATAATAATTTGATCCTCCTTTCCCGACAATACGCACATCTAACAATGGCAATGAAGCATTGTACAAAGTTTCAAATCTATCTGATAAGCCATATAGAAGGAGAAGTGTTCACAAGCTATTTTACATCCTCGACCCCTCTTAGATCCACTATAACTTTTAGGAAAATAATTGGATCCTCCTGTTCCACGAATATGCACATCTACAAATGGCAATGAAACATTGTACAAAGTTTCAAATCAATCTGATAAGCCGTATAGGAGGAGAAGCGTTCACACGCTCTTTTACATCCTCTACCCCTTTTAGATCCACTATGATCTAACTTTTAGGAAAATAAATCGATTGAATCCTTTTGTCTTGACAATATGCACATCTAACAATGGCAATGAAGCATTGTACAAAGTTCCACATCTCTCAGATAAGCCATATAGGGGGAAAGTGTTCACAAGCTATATTAACATCCTCCACCCCTCTTTAATCCACTATAACTTTTATGAAAATAATTGGATCCTCCTGTCTTGACAATATGCACATCTACAAATGGCAACGAAGCATTGTACAAAGTTATCTACCAGATAAGCCATATACATGTAGGAGGAGAAGTGTTCACAGGCTATTTTAACATCCTCCACCCTCCTAGATCCGCTATAACTTTTAGGAAAATAATTGGAGTCGCTGGTAACTGCATGCTCAGGCGTTTTTACGCACCGAGTGTCGTCTGTCGCCGGTTTATATACCTTTACACCGGATACCCAACGTTACCAAGGAACACAGTGACGTGTAGTCCGAAATATCTGACGTTTTCCTGGCTTTGTTATGATTTTGATATTTACCGTGCCAGAAAAACGCCAGAACTGGCGCCATTACGTAAACTTGAAATTTCGCCACCTCCAGCTTACCTTAGAGAAAGTTGGGAGTCTGTGATAGTTTCCAAGAGGACCGTACACTTTTCTGTCCTGCTAGGAGTTCCAAGTGCAATTCGTAGTTTATATGTTTGGATTCTGTCGGGACCTTTTAAAATATTAGGTTTTACAACCAGAGTTGTGGGCCCGTCATGCATAGTCAAGGGTTGATCTAATAAGAGATATGTAAAGAAGAGTTTGCTTGTCTGCGCCAAACCTTGTGCCTGCAACAGAACGCATAAGGTTAAGAATTTTGCAACATTTAGGTTTGTGTTTTTGAAAGTGAGCGTTGAAACCTCCGTGGCCGAGTGGTTAGAGCATCGCGTTCAAAATCACACGGCCTCTCACTTCTGTCGGCGCGGGTTCGAATCCCGCTCGCGCCGGTAAGTGAGAAAGTTTCCCAGTTTACTTTCGGAAGGTCGATGGTCTCTTCCCAGATACATTGTATCTAGGTTCTCTCTTCCACCAATAAAAATTGGGCGCCACTAGATAACTGACAAATTGTTGAGTGTGGCGAAAACATCAATCAATCAATCAATCTCATGTGTTCATCGAAAATTACTCCCAAAAGAAACCTAAATTTCAACACAAAGTTGTGATCTTCAGGCTTACTGTTTCAATTCTAGGTACATGCAGGAAAGAAATAGTTATAATTATTATGGTGAACTTCTGGCACACTGTTTTAGTTCTAAATCGTAAAGGAAATTGAACGTTGTGGTACACTTCTGGCACTCAGATGTGTTTGCCGCAAATTCATTTTGGTTAGGGATGGTTATCTCGGACAAAGTTTTATGAATACATGTTGACGCATTTACTGTAAATGTACTGTAGAAAAAGGTGGCGCATTGGAATTTTTGTACGAACTCTATATTTCTTAACGTCCCAGAGCGTTTTACGCCCAGAGGGAAACTCTACGCTGACCTTGATCATAGGGGAAATAATATGAGGCACTTTTCCCTGGGGAGGGGTGTCTAACCCGGGCCTGTTTTTTCGGGGGAAGGATATTATAAGAGGGAAATTGTGCTATAACACCGGGATTCTCAATTTCAATACTGCATTTAGAGTGCTTGCTTAATGAATTAATTGGGATCATGGTTTGCATTTAAATATATAGAAACTACCACTTCAGTTTAATTATTTCTCACCAAGTGGTTCTTGAGAAAACATATCTTTAATGATGTTATCCTATATTTATCGTAATGATGTTATCTATCGTTGGTTTCCAAATTATATCCCCTCCCACATGGGCCGTTTAACTCTTCAACTGAACAATCCTGAAACATTTCTGTCCCCGGACACTTTGTGACATTTGGTAGAAAATAGCTGTTTCAGAATTAAGGTAGCTCATTACACTAAAATTTTATTCAATGGCTCGTTAAAATACCTCTTATGAAGTATGATTTCACCATCGAAAGAGAGAAACAAGCTCTCAATCATTTTATACGATTTTTTGTGTGATTTTTTCCGGGAATGATTAAGAGGTGTTTTGTTTGCAAATAAAGGATTCTAGAGTTCTTTCGATGTGATTTGCTGAATGATATGAATATCTAATATAACATGCCTAAGTAAAAGATTCGGATATAAAGGTTCTAATTTTTTGGAAAAAGATATTTATGAAAATTGAAAACGTTATTTGTCAATATTTTTTAAATATACGGATAAAATCTTCAAAAACATGTCAGTTAGAAACGAGATATATCAAAGAAATATATTATAAAAAGAAATATATAATAAAAAGAAATATATTATAAAAAGAAATTGAAACGAAATGATGCATATAAATAATCATTATATTCAAACGAGAAAAAAAGTACCGATCCTGATCAAAATTTATAGAAATTACTAGAATAATCATATTCTTGCTAATTGTACGCAATGTTCATCAAGAAATTAGTTTCCTTTATAAATTCGTTTAATTTGTAAACCATTGTACATTAAGGGAATGACATTTTCTGATTACTATGTTCTCTATGACTACTCTTTTCTAATTCCGATCGGGCTTGGTTCAAATTTGAAAAATCGTAATATTTCTGAATTACGACTTTTTCATTTCAATTTCTTTTTAAAATATAATTCTCTGATATCTTTTTCTAACCGACATATTTTTTGAAGATTTTATCTGTAGATTTAAAAAAATATTAGCAAATAACATTTTCAATGTTCTTAAATATTTTTATTTAAAAAATTAGAACGTCTATCTGCGTTGTTTTGGCATGTTTCCTTTGATATTCATATTATGCATTTGTAATCTAGAGTGTCTTATTTGCAAACAAAGTACCCTTTTTATCATTCCAGGATATATCCAAAAAAATCATATAAAATAATTGAGAGCTTGTATCACTCTTTCGATGGTAAAATCATACTTCATAAGAGGTATTTTAACGAGCCATTAAATAAAATTTTAGTGTAATGAGCTATCGTAAGAGACAGATGACAGCTAGGTGAGACGGGAAATGAACAGGGAACCGCCCAGTTGAGTTTACAGCTTAGATGGGCTAAATATAATTCTGACATTCAGTTAATTTTTAAAGGTCTGAATTATCTTTGATTTAGATTTCCTCAATTCACCTTTATAGAGAGGAGATAAAGTGTCAATATCTCGTACTTGTGTTATCAGTAAACTTGCTCAGTTTGGGGACCATGGCGAAGGTATGTTACTGTAGTATATATTAGTTTCTATAGTGAAATTTTTCTTCCATGTAATGCACATGATTAACAATTGCATACTGGTTACTATGCTATTATAATACAGCAACATTTAAGTATTCACATTTTCAATGTTTTTGCCTTTGATATCTTTACAAATCGTAATGATAGTCATTTTGATTTTTCGTGCATTATTGCGCTGTATCTGTGAACAATGCGCGTATTAACCATGATAAATATAGTATGTATTTTTGCATTTTTGAATATTTCTTAAATACCCTACTTTCGTTCAGAATAGGTCTATTGTATGATAGCTTATTCGTGCCTTTGGATAAAATCTCATACTGTAATTCGAGAAAATCGTTAGAACGACTCATTAAACAATAATCGATTTACTGAAATTTGAAGAACCATTTTAAAAATATATATGAAAGGTGGAGATAACGAGTAGTGATCAATCTCATAAATCAATAAGCAATACAAAATAGATAGTTGGGCAAACACGGACCCCTGGACATACCAGAGGTGGGATCAGGTGTCTAGGAGGAGTAAGCATACCCTGTCGACAGGTCACACCCGCCGTGAGCCCTATATCTTGATCAGGTGAACGGTTTAACAATCGGTATCAAACGCGTCAGACAGCATTTGACCCAGTAATAGGTTGTACTGGCAAACTAGATCGTTATAACAACCATAGAATTGGCGAAATTCTGACTTTAAACGAGGCTGTTGAAACCCCTGTACCATCACTTTGTGTCAGTAGCTTGCCTCGGTTTAAAAACTGACCACACGCAGAACAAGCTCTTGCGTATCGAATCAGTTGAGATATATAAATTCCATACATATGATTTTGTGAGTGGAGCTCGTGTACATGGAATGCATAAATATGTTGTTTTGGTAAAGAATCCAAATAGTAAATTATGAGAAAGAGAAAGAATCAAAAGACAAACAACTGTAGACATGATTATATTCAACAAACAGCTGAAATTAGATCTGTATTTTAAATGTCAATGTAAATCGGGATAGAAAATATCATAAATGACATTTCATACAGCATCGGAATTATGTTCAATTACGATGCCAATGCTAACACAATAATGTCTTATTTTTACTGGTATTCTTCTCTGGTACATCGCCACCTGGAGCAGCCTAACTGCGTGTGTTACTAAAGTATACCGTTCTCAGAAAAGTCATAGGCGATTCATAAATATATATGGGGTTTTCACCTCTAATAGCGAATTTATAGTGTATAGTAAATATGTTTCTTTTCCTTTTTATCAAGTTTGTGATATATTCTATTTTTAGAACGTCTGATAACGAAACACAAAAACAACCACAACAGTAACAAGAATAGATAAGGGTTACCCCATATCCAAGGCATTCGACTTTTAATTTACTCGTAGCAAATACTGTGACCAGTCTTGCTTCACTAGCAAACACGCACACCTGTCCTTGACCTTTTAACCTTGAAAAAATGTACAATTACATGAACAATACTAAAGAAGGATAATTTAAAATCTTGTCTTTATATTAGCTGAAAAATACATTATAGAGTAATGCAAAAATCAAGAAGGTGAAAATCACTATGTAGATATTTACTATGATATCCCCCTCCCCATCTAATTTTATTTCCTAGAAAATAAATTGCCCAATACGCCAGTTTCGAGATACGAACTCTTCTGTATAGGAGGTGCATTTAGTGGAACTTTGAATGCCTAAGTGGGACAGAGTGGATATACAGCCAACGAGGAAGACGATGAAATGTATTAAAAGCGGCTTCTCTTTCAATGTGTAAATGTGGGAAATACTAAATACTATCGAAAGAAATGTTTTACCTAAGTGGAAACATACAAACAATGTCATATTTGCAAGAAATATCTTGGATATGGTACTTATGACCAGCAAAATAACGTGATAGGATAAGAATTTAATTACTTCCTAAATACTTATCACTTTCTTAATTTGTGTATCAGTCGAATTCGGGTTATTAAACAGCGTATGAAAAACCTACTGAGTACATTCACTTACGCTGTGATGAATATCTGTCCCACTCCCGCGTGTAAACAAATTCTTTCGCGCCCTACTATGTACGAGAGTTCTACAAAGGGAAATAACTCGGACGTATCTCGAAACAGGCGTATTAGATTATTTCTTTTTTAATTGAAAAAATGCCCACCCCAGAATCAAATGTGTGTCCCCTTTCTTGATCAAAAAAATAAATAAATAGTAGAAATATCTCATTTCCAAACCTTTAATCCATCCCTCCTATTTTTCAAAATTTTCTCTGTTATGGTTATATTTGTATTTTCTTATCCTTATGAATTCATAAATTTTGTACATGAGGATCACAACCTATGCACTTATTCAACAATAAATGTATACTTTGCCTTAATAAATTTTATTTATATATTGAAAAAAAACCATGGGAATCATTTTGAATTGCATGGAATTTCGTAAACGAGAGACTTAAATAGACTTTTCTGCGTAAACTTTTTTTCCATGCAAAGTATCACCTAGTACCTCATCTACGCAATTACCGAGCTGTCTTGCAGTGAATATTGCAGATGTAATTTTTTTTACACGTGTTTCTTTACTTTGTTCACTGACAACAAACAGAAATCACATAAACTGCAATATAAATGTTGATAAGTTGAGTACCTTTAAAAAAAGGGGGGGGGGGACACTCGTCACTCGTACAATTTTTACATGTGTTATATTTTTAGAAGTTGGAAAACCCCACATATATGTATTACTTTAATAAAATGATTTGATAGCCTTTTGTCTTTCAAAACTACCGTTACCAGTGGTAACATATTTTCCTTTAGATATCACATTTATTCTCTTTTCTGTTCAGTTGTTTTCCTCTGCTCTGATTACATATATTTAATTAATACCAGCGTCTATGAAGCCGTGTTGACAAAGCGTCAGTATGGATTTAATGATGTATTGTTCTGAAATCATATTAGCGGTTTTTTTCACTATATGCCATAATAAATGAACTTGATGATACAGAGGATAGACTTGATATTGTGTGTGTTTGATGTCGTTGTTTAAAACGACGGAGTGACATGTTGTTTTGACGTCATCTTATAACGTCTGAACCCTCTGATTTATGAATATGACTTAATGAAATACAATTTCGACAACATATTATAGATTTTAGATTGAATATTATGTATATCCAACTATGTAATACATTGATTTGACATCATGTTATTGGTTTTTCACTACATATTATATCAAGTAGACGTAATGATATAAAAAAGATGGCCTTAATGGTATAAAGAATAGACCCATTGAATAAAGAATAAACTTGATATTATATATCAGTGACAATATGTTGCATATTTTATAGTCTTAAGACAGCTGCGGCGTTCCATAGTCATGCTTGTTTATAACGGTCGATAACTTGTAGTCGTACGTATTGTTTAAGACAAATGCCGATGTCAAAATCATCGGCATTTACCAGAAGTGCTCTGTTATACACACACGCAAATTTAATAATTAACATTCTCTCTCAGAAGAAATTGTATGATAATCAACGAACAATAATCATGAAAGGAAAATAATTGTCAATCGAAGAATGACCTATATATTTTCGTGAAAAACACTGAGGAGGCAGCTAGCGTAGGAATATGAATACTTCTTATTTACATTTCTGGTGAAAAAATGATATTTTAAAAATCATTTGACGTTAATTTTGTTTTCTTCTACGTATTACATACACATCGATATTCTAAACATTTGCTGTAATGTTGCATCTGCTGATCATGAATGGAACTATATTTTTTCAGAGCAATTGTGTGAAGAGTACCTGAATCCAGTAATATATCTTGAATAGATAGTATGCACTGATCGAATATATTAAAAACAGAAGCGAGTATTACACCTTGTTAGTGTTGCCTTGGTAATGCCATAATTTGTTCGATTAGTGTTATTCTGTGTTGTTGTTTTTAAAGTATAACTCTGTTTCGTAAAAGATATAAACTTGACTTCTAAGCGACGTTCTTGGTGATTTACATAGTATAGTGACTTAAAGATACTCTATTGTTATAGAATTACCGTGCAATGTATGCTATTCAAACTTTACGATAACCTGTCTCTAATTTCTTCTAGAGAATTTGACTTATCCAAAAATCTGTGAATGTTTGTTGAAAAACAACACCAAAGTTGTGTTTAGTAAGAGAATGGTTCTGTATCACAAGGAATTCTCAACTTTATTTCTACTTCATTCTTTCTACTGACGTATCTGAAATATATTTATATATTGCAATTCAGAATGCAGCCGTGAAAGTAGTTATTCCCTTCACTCCTCCAACTGTTTATTTTGTGGTCTGATATACGATATATAAGAAGGTTCAGCAGCTCATTCCAGCAGCATCAATCTAGCTACAGAAGTGTAGCTCTCTGGGGAGAAATGTGTGGCACTTCTTCTACTGCTGGTGACGTCGTTGGAAATAGTTTTCATTATTCAATCAACATTTTTATATTTTGTGCAAATGACACGAATACGCTGTCATATTGCTTCGGGATCCACTATCTACATATACTTGACCCAGTTAAACTTGAACGACTGTTTCAGTTTGACAGCTGCTAACGATAACATGTTTAGAACGTCATTATCAAGTGTGATCAACATATACTATCAGCTTGGGATCGATGGGAAAGGTTATAGATATATACAATTACTGTCATTGCATTACGTACCATTGTCCAAACTAAGTTTTCCTTTTTATTATTTGAGTACTGTGTTAGGTACATTATAAAATCATGGGCAGGATAAATTTGTTATGTAGAGTCTTAAAGGGGTAATACGGATATATATAAGGTCCTTGAAAAAAAACATTTGGACACGGCTTCCTTACGCCTCATCTAATATGATTTGTTTTTTCAAGGATCCCATATATTTCCGTTTTACCCCCCGAGTCAAATATGATTTTTTTAAGGACCCTATATATTTCTGTATTACCCCTGTAAGTGTCTACATAACTAATATTGCACACTGAGTTACATATTTACATGCATCTGTACAATTCAACCATATTTATGCACGCTCATTTTAACACATGGAATCATTCTGCGTAAGTACATATCTGAATATTTGGAGTTTATGCCACAATCTTTAATCAATTCATAATGTCATACAATTACCTACATTTGCTTGACCCATACTTCATTGTTCAGTGACATGTAAAACCCAGTTTCTGAGAGATCGCGAGTTCAAGCTCCACTCGTGACATGGCCGCGTCAAACATAAATAATGGTTGCCCCTTTGTCAGACACTTGACATTTAAACTGAGAATCACATGTCTTTCGAATATGACCTTAAAAATAGAGGTCCCTGGTCATGGCAGATGTTCGCACGTTATGTAAAGAACGCTCACTGCTATGGCCCTGAGCGCTAAACATAGGTATAATTTTGTGGTACTTCACCTACAGCTGGTGACGTCTCAATATATAATGAAACATTTTCTATAGAAACATAACCAACCAATTTACCTAGAACATCTGATGGTCTTGGATCACATGCAATAACCCCGTCTTCCTCCCATCACCTCGCAGTATGTGTGATGTTATGGTACATGTATCATATATTTAAAAAAAAGTCAATCTAGACTATGTTTGCTGTCTTTTAATGGTATTTGCAAGTGGCCTTGGTTTATGGTTCATGCACACTTTCTGGTTCCCCTGTAAGTACATGTAACCTTTGTGCAAGTATATTGATATATCCATGCATCTCTGATACAAGGCTAAGGCTCTAAAAAAAATTCAAACCTTGACTCAACCAATTCAGAAAGCGATGCAACAACAAATAATTCTATCCTCTTTTCCCTTGACCTTGGGTAAATTATTTTTGAAATTTGGCTCTACATTAAATAATTACGGGTAGGGATAGTCTATTGTTTAAATACATGTAGATATGAATTGTCAATGGAACAACAGTACAGCTATTATACAAGTGCACCAACCATTTCAAGTAATACTTTAACATATACATGTACAGTATCATTGTTGTTACTTCAATTCGATATATTCTCTAGAATAAAAGGTGAAGATAACAAACAATAATCAATCGCATAACTCTTATCTTATAAGTAATACAAAATAAAGAGTTGGGCAAACACGAACCCCTGGACACACCGGAGGTGGGATCAGGTGCCTAAGAGGAGTAAGCATCCCCTGTCGACCGGTCACAGCCGCTGTGAGCCCTATTCTTGATCAGGTAAACGGAGTTATCCGTAGTCAAAATCAGATATATTAGAATATATAAGATTTATATTTAACCTTGGAAATTGAGAAGTAGGTGAAATAAACGTTGTTAGATAAACCAGTCAGATATAGGACTTATTTTAAGAAGATTACAACCCCCTACCCCTCCCCCCCCCCTTCTGTCTCAAAACCAAAACTCATTATCTCCTTTAGAAAATATTAATTGATATTCACCCTGACACAGTGAAATAACATGAATTTTGCATGTATTACCATTATAACCCATTATAACTTATTTACTGAGAAACGGAGCGTGTCATAGTGGGGTAATGCTACATGTACAGTATCAATGTAAACTACAAGCAGTACTTACGTAAACTGTGTTCTCAGACTGACATGAATTATACACTTTTCGTAGCAGCAACGTTTGGTGAATAAATATGTCAGTTGCGAGCTGCCGTGGACAAATGGAAAAATGCAGAATGAACTACATGTACATAACAGCGTAAATCGGGTGCTATGATATACATATACATGTAGACAGAAGCTGAGCTTTGAATTCATATTCAATGAAGTTAATTTATCAGGAAACGCTCTTTACTACACACAGTGTGGTGAAGACTGATAGACGGTCAACTCCTTCACACTGGAATACATCTAAGTACATACAATATAGCAATGGTCAAAGATGTTTAAAATACCCTAAAAACACATGTTTTCTGCATTCTTTCCATTCCCTCCTGTTCGTACATTAGAAATTCCACAAAGGGAAGTAACTCAATATGCAAAATGTAACAAATTCATATTTTCCATGCCAATTTTCTATTATAAAATATCATTTGCCCGTTGATTTTTTTTTAATCTGCATTTTGTTACTTATTTACCGTCTTCTTAAATTTATATTTTATTGTCTTTAATGTGGCTGGCTTTTTGCTCAGGAGTTGATCAAAGTACACAGTAAAACTGCTAACGTTTGGTCATTTGGGCCTAAATTATGAGCTGTGCTACAATAATGTTACGATTTCCAGATAAAGAAGTATAGCGCACTTGGTATGCAATTTCGCCTACATAGATACTTTTTCCTGAATATCATTTTTTACAAATATTCTGCTATACAATGTCAGTTTATACTTGTGTTTACCCAAATCACTCAATTGATATCTATATGTTGCTAGTATCTTTATTTGATAAGCATAAACATCACCTTGATTATATAGAGTATGTAGTAGATGTAACGTAATGGGCTTAAAAAATGGCAAACTGTTGCAAAAGGCCACCCTAAACCAGAAATACAACACTGAAATTGTTTTACTTGAGTATGACTGTACATAAGTCCATTTGAGGAAATTTGGTTTAAGGTGGCCCTCTTGTTGAAATTGGTTAAAATATGAAAAAATCGTTCTCAAAATTTACCTTGAGATTTAGCAGCCTATCAAACGTGAAACCTTTAAACTTACATGCCTGGGTGGCCTAGTGGTTTTTATGTTCGGTAATCGTACACTTAAGGCATATATTCCGAGTTCAAGTCCAATATTTTCCCAATCTATCTTTTATTTTAGCTTTTCTTTTCTTTTTCTTTTTTGGGGGAGGGGTGGCGTTTTCTTGGGGAGGGGGGGGGGTATAAATGTGATACATATATTTTAACAAATATTAGTCATTTTCATCATAACTTCCAATATTTGCAAGTTACGACTTAAAGAAAAGGAATTCATTCCGAAATCACTGTAGTTTCGTTTGTTTACACTAACCTGTTCCTGTGTGTCCAGGATTTTCAAACCGTAATGTGGCTGACGAAAAGCTAAACAAATACTACAAGAAAAGGAGCACAAATGCACAGCATGTAATAAGTAAAAAAAAATAGATCAAGGGAGGAAATAGCTATTAAGCTGTTGACTTTTCAAAAGTAAATATAAAAACTCATGTAGCAACTGTCATATGATATTTAGACAAAGCTAAACACTCAAATTATCAACCAATGGCAAATAAACTGATGAAATCTATTAATTAAAGGTGCTGTAGCCATGTCAGAAAAAGACAGTGAGTTAAATAATGCCATATGTAAAAGGGTTGTTGTGTGATATGAATGCACCTAAACATGGTTTATTGATTTAAAAATGACACGCCAGTCTGTTATTGGAAACCGGTGTTTTCCTTTAGATTTCTGAGTCGGCCGTTTCGTCAGCAAAAGCGCAATAGCTCTTTATAAATTGATAAAAATTGTTACTACTTCGTTTCAGCATGTAGCATAGAATTGCTTGTCAAATATTCGTGATATTTTAAATTGAAGTGAAAATTTCCCAAAACTTTTTTTCTATATACATGTAAATAGCCCGTTACTATGGAAACGAGTCACTTAATTCATTTTCTTCGCTTTGTTTCAATTTCTTCTTCTTTTTCAAACTATGGATCCTAAAGTTATTGTAGGCCAAGAATCGGAAATAAAATTTTGCATGATATATGAATATAAGAGGAAATTGAAAAACTCTTCTCCAGAGCAGCAAGGCCGTGTTAGTAATATTGATGTTGAAGCATCCCAGTATTGTGTTGATGTAAGCTCGGTTAAGCAATGATTCAGTGGGGCTAGGGTGGGGTCATAAGATGGGGTCAGCATTCTTCGTGGGAATAAAGAGGTAAAAAAAAAACTTTTAAAAATTTCTGATGAAGAACAACAGAACCAGAGTGACTCGGGTGAGCGTTGTGGCCCATGGGCCTCTTGCTTTTGTTTTTCCCAACAAATGCATAGAAAGCTAATTTTAAAAATTCAAACAGACAAATAAATTATATCTTTATGATTACAAAATAAAGACTGCGGAGGACGAATTTGTTATACATGTAGAAATATAATTCCTTAGGTCGCGAGGTTAAATTTAGCCCAATGGGCGAGGATTTTATTTTTCAAAAATATTTTAAGATCGATGAAAGTATTTTCATCCATTTCGACAATGAGGTAATGTTTATATTCCACTACAACAGTGTTTGTAACACGTACCAAATAAAGTTCTTTAGGAGACATAGAACCTCTGCGCATGACATCAAGGTATATATATAGACTTCTAGATGGAAATCTAACACCTGAGTGGACCATGATGCAATTATATTCATTCCTTATTACTTTTCAATATTATCAAACGTAAAATTTTATTTTTCTAAATGTTCTTTAGGATCCAAAAGATTTTTGGTTGGAAGGACTCGTACCAGCCGTTTTCACTCCCTTTGATAAGAATGGGTGAGTAATATTTTTTTTAATAGAAAATATACTGCAATTGTTACACCCCAAATCGTCGCCCCATCCCAAATTGTCGCCCCGACGACGATTTGGGACAATATTTCACTATCATTAGGGGCGACGAAATCTCTTGATCGCGAGCTGTAATCATAGCGAACTACTTAGTATTTTCGACTGTCACTCTGGTGTTTGTAAACCGATTGAGCTGACATTTTGTACGTAAGTTATTTGGGACAAAGCGCATAGGTTTCATTTATTTGTTTGTTTGCTTGTTTGTTTGTTCATCTACTTATTTAAAGATAAAGAGAGAGATAGAGCAACGAGTTAAACAAACAAACATATATTGAAAAATAGAGAGGAAGGATGGGTGTTGAGAGAGAGAGAGAGAGAGAGAGAGAGAGAGAGAGAGAGAGAGAGAGAGAGAGAGAGAGAGAGAGAGAGAGAGAGAAAACAAGCAACGAGTTAAACAAAATATTGAAAAATAAAGAGAAATGGTGGGTGTTTCTCGAGGTTTTCACGAGTGTCCAAACGGCGGCTAACAGGTGTAATCTAATATAATATGGGGTCACTAACAAATCTGCGGTGCACAAGACCTAACAACCCCATGATCAGCAGAATGACTCTACAACAAAAAGGAAAAGGATTTATTGTCGGATACATCCCAGGAGGAGTTAACAAACAGGGCCAGTTTGTTTGTAAATGATGTTTCCAAATAGTTGCAGCAAGGGGGACGACAATTTAGGGTGTGAGGTTATGCCCAAATCGTCGCTGGCGACGATTTGGGACGGGCGATGATTTGGGGTGTAACATGCAATGTACCTGCTTCTGGAATAGTATGGGAATGAAAATGCTGCCATTTTTATGATGATGCATCCGATTTCGGTTCAATTAAAATGCCAGTGCTGACACAGTGACCTAATATATTATTCGTTTCTGGTCCATCGCAACCTGGCGGCAACTGTACCTAGTCTAAGGTACTACGTTCCCGGAAAAGTCATCAAGTTTGTTTTAAGTTTCAGAAGAGACTAGTTTAAATGCTACATATAACGGGGGCCGTTACGGACCCCCACCCCCCACCCCCACCCCCCACGTATATAAAGTGGTGTCATTTGCTTTAGTAAATTTCATCGATTCGTTGAGTTTCGTTCAATAAACATTATATACAGCAAAAATTTGGCTTTATTTCCTTCATTTATTAGAGAGCTTTACAAATTACAGCTTTATCCACTCCAAATCGACCCAACATGCATGTACTTCCTGGTCATGATCAATAATATCCACCATGACAACCCGTAAAGCGTCAACATGAGTATGTACAGTATAAATTTAAACCAATTCATTACAAAATAAGAAATCCATAGCAGTTTTAAATATTATCTAATCAAAATTAACCACAAGTACATGCGCAATAGCAGTGATTCTAACACCACCACTAAATGAAGTGTTTCAATATATACACTGTACCTATATCACAACGTTCAGACCATTTCATCAGAAGACGAAAGCAATGGACGCATAAACATAATCCAATCAAAATTCAACACACCTGCATGCATGTGCTTTTGAGTAGTTTGAACATGCGGATATGTTACATTGTTTTTATATATGAATTCACGATAATTTTCAAAAGATTTCAATGAAAAATGATCGAGGAAATAAATGCGAGTCCAAATTCTAAGACCCAAAGACAACGCACGTACATACACCCGCTTGCGTGTGTACTGCATAACCATTAATCATCTTACTTTCTAGGTTTTCATGGTATGTCCCTAAGTCAATATCATTCCACTTGTCTTCTTCAGAAGAGAGTTGAAGGTATTTGAATATTAGTCTATTGATATCGAACACACGTGCATTTGCTTGTAGTCAGGAGTTCAAAACTGTATCATCAACATAAATTTTCAAAACATTTTATTGAAATCTAAAAATATCTTAGAACAATACTTGATTTTAGCAGTAAAAAATTTCCATCATTGCAAAGTTATGGTGATTTTGAAATCGTCCAATCAGAATTTAGCACACATGCATGAACGTGATGGCAAGTGATTTTGACCACTGCGGACAGTAAGCAGTACCATGATACATTTACAACAAAACTTTCAAATGATTTGACGAAAAACAAAAAGGTTATGGCCCTTCAAAGAGTACCCGGAGGAAGTCCACGTGTCCGAGTGGGCGACCACTATACTACCACTGTCGATCACGGGGATCGAACTTGGGTCGTGTCGGTGAGAATCGAGTGTGTTTTTTATTCTCTCTTTTAGAAGCGAGTGTGTTTTTTCTCTTTGTAGCGAGGGTGTTAACCACTACGCTACCCGGACACCCTAAATGCTGTGAATATGAGTTAATTCCCTTCATTCATAACAGAGTTATTGACGATTTAGTATTAACCAATCAAAACAAAGCAAACGTGCATGAACGTGCAGGTTGGTGATTTTTACCTTGCCAATCTATTGAGAGACTCATTTTAGACCTAAGACATAAACATCAGGCAATTTCATTGGGAAAAAAAGTTAGACTCATTCGAAAGTTAATATACCAAAATCCAATGCACATGCAAGCATGTTCAGAAAAATTACATTCGTTCTGCACATCTGCAGTTGTTACATTATCATCTTTAAAAGGTCTCATTTTAATGCCTTATGTAGTTTCCGGAAACACTCCTGGATAAGAAAGTACAAGAGAAAATAGATAAGAAGAAAAAAAAAAACAGGGTTAAAAACGTTCCCAAACATCTTGTGAGAATAAACCATATAATCACTATCATGGTATTTATTTTGAAAGCGGAAGACCTAATAATCCGTATAATTACTTTGATAATAATAGCAATGATAAAGAAACTTCGTTTGGAGAACACAGTAAAATGTATCCTGAGTATCACAACTTGTTAGTATTGCCAAAGTAAATCCATGCTTCATATTCAAATGTTATAATTTGTTTTACGGTTCCGACATACTCTATTTTTGTAGATATGGGGAAAAAAACAGACACAAAAATTCTATTTACCACATTTTTTATTGCCGTCTGTATGGCAAGGCCTTTTACTATTTATTCGAAAAATATTATGTCTCTTTAAATTAAAGAGATATCTCTTATTTTAAAGAGATATCTCTTTAAAATGAGAGATATCTATTAATCTTAAGAGATATTTTTCTAAAAAAGAGATATCTCTTTCACTTTAAGAGATATCTCTTTCACTTTAAGAGATATCTCTTTCACTTAGAGAGATATCTCTTTCACTTAAAGAGATATCTCTTTTACCTTGAAAGAGATATCTTTCTAAGAATTCCTAGAGAGATATCTCTCAAAGTATTAGAGATATCTCGTTAATCGTTGAAAAAGAGATATCTCTCAAAGAGAAAGAGATATCTCTTTCCAATATTTTTATTAGTTTGAATACTAAAGGAATTTTCCCTAAAACGGAAGCCCGCCAAAACAAATCTTACCATAATGGCTGAGGTGTTGCTAAAACGCGGAACGGAAAATAGAACGGAGGACGGAACGGAAAACGGAAAATGTATTATGCAATAATGTTATGAGGAGGTCAACATTTTGCAAAATCAAAAGGCTTATAATGAACAAGGGGTGCAGAAATTACAGAGAGAACAGGATGTCATCTTCAGAATCCACCATTTCATATTGATACCTCATACTGGACTTTTGCGAGATGGGCTGACTTTTACAATCAGCGGCTGACTTTGACACGAGCATACTATACGGAAACCTTTTTCGTGACATATCTGTATACATGAATAAGTGATGTACAGAAATGGTCAAGTTGTCCAAACATTATAGAGTTGTTCCGGTTCATTTCCATACTTGTACTGTTTCTAAAACAGTAAAGATTATGTGACCTAATATCCCCATAAATATTTTTGGTCACCTGATCTAATGCAATTGGTCAGCATCCGTCGCCGTGCGTGAACACTTGATCATTCTTAACGTCTTCCTGATACTGTAACTGCCATTCAATTTTTTTTCAAATCTGGTATGAAGCATCTTTGGGACAAAAAGGGGGGGGGGGGTAAAGTATAAACTTGAGGACATCTGCAAGGATGGAGCAAAAATTGAATAATGTTAAAAATCTTCCTTACATTTGTAAGAAAATCTGGTCATGTAACGCTGGAAGGCCTCTACCGAAATTGTAAATTTCATGATATCCGGGGTAGACGTTCTGACTCCAGGACGGGACCAAACTAGGAACTAGTATTTAGTGTTTATGTGTAAACCATTTAAAAATAGCATAGATCTTCTTCAATGCTATGCCGTGGGTCTCTTGTTAGTTAAATATTTTACATGTAGATGAAACAATTCCAGTTCCATCCCCGCCAAGTTCTGTTTTTATATGTCAGTATTGAAAAGATTAATTGGAGAAAGGGGACCAGATTTATGGCTTTCATGACGTACTAGGATTACTTTTCAATATTTACGTACTTCATATTGGATAGAATGAATAGATATAAAAATCAACGGGGTTCGAATTGACTGCTACCTAACATGGTTACCTCTACACTCAGAATCAATTGAAGATATGCGTTTTGGGTTCACATGCGGCTTTAATAAATGTTTGGACAGAAATACGGTATACTGGGAAAATATATTAGGATTTTTTTATATTATGATGCAAGAATACAGCGACCTACGCCGTAAATCGGAGGTTTTTATAATGGGTGGATTTGTAGCTCTCTGGTATGTCCAAATATTTCCCCAGAGAGCTACATATCTGCATTAGTGCAGATGCATATGTAATCCCGAAGTAGGGAGAGGGCTGAAATAGGCTATGCCTGCTGCTGAATCCCATTCACTTATTAGTGAACAGAATATTGTTCAAATAAAAATTCCGAATTGTAGGTACGTTTATCATGTTCTGTGTTGTGTCTGTGTGTTTGATTTAATAAAGTTGTGCAACAACGTCATACATTTTCATGATAAAGTAAAATGCAAAACTCTTGCATGATAAACTTACATTTGATTTATCATGATGCAAAATTGAATGACTTTTTGTAATGTTTTAACAAAGTATCTGTGCGAATTAAAAATCCAGGTATGCATGCAAACAATGAAATGAATCAATAGCAATGTGTGAAATATGTTTCGATAATTGTCAGATAAATGAAAGAAGTCCAAGTGGTTTGAAACGTAACAGGCCTACCGTAATAATATTGTAACATGCAGCGATCTGAACACGCTCGCCGTTGCTTAGAGAGATACTCTACCATATCACTAGAACAAAATCCCTACATACTGTCTGCTACACTTCCCCTGCTCAGGGAGGCTTCATCCTGAAGCTTAGCATTGGGTCTTCTATGATTTTTGACACCTCTTTAACAAAAGCATCTGTCGTTCACGACAACAACCAAAGTCGGCCCAGGACGAAACCACGTGCGTATAAGGACACACAGCCCCAGAGCTCCAAACATACTCTACCTGAAGCAAGCCTCTGAACAGCCAAACACCCGAGTCACTACACTGTCACCATTTTGTAACGTGCAGCGATTTGAACAAGCTCGTCTTTGCTTAATTTGCGTGATCAAGAGAAATCACTATAAAGCTAGCTCAAGAGCGAGGCAGAAGTTCCCTATATTCTGTTCAACAAATCGACATTGCATATATTTCACGATTCTGTGCTTCCGTACAATACTCAGTACAATAAATCAAGATGATCTCAGGGGTAGGGGTTTTTGGTATCAGGGTGGGGACAAAATGATCAGTTATTAAAAGTGTGAACAACATAATTTTTTTATTTCTTTTTCATAACTACCATTCCAATTCTTATCAAATTTGGTATGAAGCATCTTTGGAACAAGGGGACATAAATTGTAAATTTCTGAATTCCTGCACCCCAGGGGTCTTAGGCGCGGGGCAAAAACGGTCCAAAATTGACCAATTTTCAAAAATATCTTCTCTAGAACCGCACATGTTTAAGAAAAATTAAATGCATAATGATGTAGAGCACGAACGCCTCTACCAAAATTTTAATTTTATGATCCCCAGGGTAGGGGATCTGACCTCCAGGGTGGGACCAAACTTGGTAAATAGTGTTTATGTGTAAGTTTGCTGATATTGTATAAAATCTGAATGCATACTTAGGAATAGCAGTAAAGGATGAACAAAAAATTGGGAATTTCACAACCCAGGGTTTTAATTCTAGGATGGGTCCAAATAAGTCATATCTTTTGATGTTAATATACCTATTAATTTATATTATGTAAAGCCTTTCATCAGTGTATGCACTTTTGAGGGCATTTAAGTTTTAAGAACATATCTTGTTTTATACTGTTGCTGAACATTAGAATTTAGTTTAGATATTCAGAACAAGACTCATTTTCTAAGCATAGCCCTTGGGAGAGGTGATACTTTTCCTGTGGGCCTCTTGTTTTTTGTTGTTTTTTTGTTCAAACCGGCGATTACATGTACGTGTTTGAAGGTAAGACCATTTTTGCTCGCGCCAGGGATGGGCAGTCATATATGATGTACATGTAGTTGGTGAATGGAAGAATGTGATTAGTAGAGAAAATAAAAGCCAAGACGAAAGAATCCGAGGTTACTGGTACGATAACCTCGCCAGACACCCCACTTCAGCATGAAGTGTCTGACAGACAGTGTCAGTTGTAAGGGTCAGTGAACTGTAAATTGCATTTGTCTTACATATCAAAAGCACATGTTCAACCTATTTTATTTTTTAAAATACACATTGAACAGTTGAAAGTGTTTAATGAAAGCGCCTTGTAACGTTGTTTTGTATTGTTTGTTATTGATGCGATTGTTGTAAAAGCAACTCACACGTATTCCAAAGCAAAGAATTCTTTGAACATTCTAATGAATGTCAACAAAACCACAGTGAATTACCTGAAATAAGGTCGGTTATATAAATGTATCAGGTGAATCAGACTACCATTCGAAGTTCAATACACTACTGTAAACGAATACTTTCTGGTATAAATCAGTATCTGGGGACTAAACTCAATTTCCGTGTGATTGTGATATTTTGAGTAATAATAAGTCTAGAAATAGAACCCCCAGGAGGGGGGGGGGGGGTCGGTCACAATAGAAATGGTACTTTCAACTTTGGTATGATTTGACATTTGTATTAGATGCATGATAGAATTTGACACAATTTTAAGAGATGTTTTAGGGATTCATCCAAGTCTATCATACATGTAGGTAAAAACGCTGCATGGAATGTGATCTTTGCATCCATGAGTTGGTGACAATATAGTTGTCTTATTATAGTCATGGGATACGCATTACATGTAACATTAGTATTTGCTTATATGATTATGTTTAAGAGTCTCACTACCTGTAAAAAATATTAAACTGTTGTCAATCTTAATTAAAGTTCCTTTCAATTTGCTCTTTCTCTCAACCATTTACTGATCATTTGCGCACGATCAAGTGACGCATTGAAGCCAATGTGTGGACAGGTCTCCTCATTCATACCCTCCTCATGATTACATGTACCTCTAAATTGTGTTGTGTACTGGACACATACTGTTCTGCACCTGTTGGTCGATCCGTAGACCAAGTCTTGTCCGCTCAATATCGAAGAAATCTTTGCTTGACAGATTAACGTATGGGGTAGGTGACCCCTATTGATTTTAAGATCACACTGTCAAAGGTCAAGTGTTTCTCCACTCTGGACATAGGAAGATATTGGCCGCTCAATATCTTGACAATCGTTTCCTTGACAGACATCAAACTAGGTACACTGGTACATCGTAAGGAGTAGATGAACCCTATGAATTTTGGGCCAAGGGTCAAACTGGACATAGTAATATATTGTCTAGAAACTATTTTAAGAATTATTTGCTTGATTAAAACCAAACTTAATACACTGATACATTATATGGCGTAGATGGTCCCTATTTGCTTGATTGAAACCAAACTTGGTATACTGGTACATCCAAAGGCGTAGATAACCCTATTGATTTGAGGTCACATGGTCAATTCACCCTTGATGTAGAAATATCATCATATTTTCCACTCAATAACTTGAATTGTTTCGACACTACTATCCATTTATGATACATATGTATAACCCTTTTCAATTTTCTACCTCTTGAGGAAATGCCCTATTGATTTTGATGTCTCATGGTCAAGGGTCAATATACTGGTGACGTCTCCATATCTCCATATGAATGAAAGATTCTCCAGAGAGACGTTGAACAATATACAAACAATAAATCATACTCTGGACATCGTAGATATGGTCCGTTCAGTATTTTGAGAACCCTTTCCTTGACAGACATCAGACTTGGTGAACCTACTGTTGTATCGTAATGAGTAGATGAACCCCCAGCTATTGATTTTGGGTTCACGTGGTAAATGTTCAAACTGAACATAGTATACTAATATATTTTTTAGAATACTTTATTTTCAGACATTTACAATAACATCTACATACATGATATCACACACATGCATACAATCTTCCAATGGCATACAAAATCACGTTCTTCATAACTATAATTGTAATGTATTATTTGACAGCTAAGCATAATTGAAAGGTATTGAAAATAAACATATCAACAAAATGATACTAACAGTAATAATAACAAATATAACCTATAAAGCTTTGGTTTTTCATCCCTTGTTATACACAATATCGTATATTGACCATTTACTAAGTATTTTGGTTTTGCATTGAAACACATGTTCACGGTATTTTTCCATTTTGCTGTAGTACTTAAATAAATTCACTGCCTCAGAAAATTTTGGCCTAATTCCTTGTGATCTGGAACAATATATATATAAACTTTTTTTAATATCAATAAAAGAAAATTTTCTAAACACCGTCCTTCTGTATTACCTAGTAAGACAATTCTTCTTGCAATTTTATAATCCTTTTCATTTACATTGAACCATTGGTCAAAATAATTCCAAAATAAGTTGACATATACGCAATCATAGAATATGTGAATTATTGTTTTTGCTTCACAATTACAAAATGTACATAAATTATTGTCTGAAATTTTAATTTTATGAAGAAAGGAGTTTTTAGCAATGCAATTCATCAGTAGTAAATTATTTTTGTACTAATATATTGTCTCCACTATATTTTGAGAATTATTTGCTCGATTGACACCAAACTCGGTGCACTGGTACATCCTAATGAATTGACGACCCCTATTGATTATTTGGTAAAAGGTCCCGAAGGGATCCGGATTACAATAGATTCGCATTACCCCTTGCTTGTCATAAGATGCGACTACACGGGGCGGTCCTTTGCATGAGTCCGAAAAATCCGAGGTCACGTGTCACTGCAGGTGTGGCACGATAAAGACCCCCCCTGATCAAAGGCCGTAAGCGTCAAGCACAGACCTAAATTTTCCAGCCTTTCACCGGCAATGGTGACGTCTCCATATGAGTGAAAAATTCTCGAGAGGGATATTAAACAATATACAATCAATCAATCAATTTTATTCTTTTTCCTACATGTATGGAAGGTGTTTAATGTGAATACATATACGTATATGTGTTCTTTTTTCAAACTAGGTGAGAATCTTCATAAATTGTAGAAAGTGTGGAAAGAGGAACTAGGTGGTGTGTTGTTCAGAGAGACTGAACTTGGACCAAACGGGTGAAGAAGTGAGAAGATCTCGGAGACCTTGTATTATGTTTTGTTCCAAATATTTTGTTCCGTTTTTGTTTTTGCGGGAATCGCAAGAATATGTCAATCCAATAGAAACCTCATATAATAATAATATCGTCGACTGCCCTATTTCGTTGACTGACCAGAATCGGTGACCTTCTGTGTACGTGTGCGCGTTAATTGTCGTTTCCGGGTGCAGATTGCGTCATCAATTTCGCCGTTGTATTTGCAAACATTTATAGAGTACGTTTTCAATTTTTTTTTCTTCCGAAAATGAACTACTAGAAGGAGAATATGCAAAAAATCAACACGAGCACTCCAAAAATAAGCCCATTTACTTATTACTTTTTCAAGCAAACCTTCAAATTAATATAAAGTATACCAAAAGTCTAGAATTCTACACTATGTTATTTTACTCATTGACGTTTAGTTGCACATTCCTCCTGTATATACGTTTTAACAGTTACAAACTTTTGGCAAACCTATATCAACAATGGTCACCGAAATAGGTGACGTCACCGTTTTAGGAGCACAAAGTGACATGTTTTTTGTTACGAAAATATATTTAATTAACGTACCAATGGAGTTGGAATCTTTGGATGAAAGTAAAGGAATTTAATTACTTGAAAGGTAGATGAGTTATTTATTTATTTAATCCAAGTGATTAATGAGAAAATCGCGGTTTATCACTAAGGTCACCGAAACTGGTCACTCGACGATAAATATCATAGTCTTTTATGTCTTGTTATGCACTGAATCTTTTAAACAAAATACTAATTAGAATGAACTGCAATTGTTTTGAAGGAGTGTGTTCCATTTGCAAATGTTTGTTTTTTTCTGTAGTAATATGGCGGTAGTAGGAATGAAGATGTCTGTCCGCTACCATTCATTAAGAAATATAGCACTGTCTGTCCAACTGGCTCTTTCTGCTTAAAGGAAAGGCCTCCTGTTGTGAGAAATACCAATTAACGACAGAAAATAATTTGGTATCATTGTCACTCTGCATGAATATACATCTCCGCAAGTGAGAAAAGTCTAGGCTTATGAAGATGATAAATACATGTACATGAATTAAAGGTGTGTGAACTTTGAACCTTGTTTTGCCTTTTTGAAGCCACCCAATGGACATCCTAAATTAAAATAGATCCGTAAAGCAACTAATAAAAATGGCCTAATGTACCGATATTTAATCATATTTCGTATCGATAGCGTTTTCTCAGAGAGACAACTCTACTTCGTATAAGATTCTAATCCATGTTGATTTGAATGATAAGGTGAGAATTGAAATGAATTATATCATGTTGTAGAATCATATTATGTCATTCAATCCTTACCAACACTTGTCTAAATTTTGTTTCAGAGAACTTGAGTTATCCAAAATTGAGCCATACTGTGAATATTTGTTGAAGAACAACATTAAAGCTGTCTATAGTAAGATTATTGTTTTGTATCATAAGAAATTTCGCTCTTTTAACTTCGTCCTGCTGACGTACCTGGAGTGTATTTAAATATCGAAATTCGGAATCCAGATGTAACATTAGCCGTATCTTTATCCTATCAATATCTAACTGCTTCTACTGTGATGTAATGTCCCTGACATGAACACATCATATAAGAAGGTTAATGACAATGTAGCTTGTCTATGCAGTAGCTCTATGGGGAAAATTGAGACCAGACTTTGCCTGATATATTCCTTTTTTCGCTGACAGTTTAAGTTCGGCAGCATCTCAGCTGTAGCATATTTTTATTGATATAAAGTGGTCTCATATTAGATTACCTTGAGATATTTGGAATAAACTTGCATGTACATGTATATTTTTTTTAAACTACTAGTTCTTGGAAAGATAATTCTCCAATACAACCCCACTTTTCATCTTTATTTTCTTATACACAATTTCTTAATCTTTTAAGTTAATGGAACTACAGGAGAGGGGAAATCTTTAACGAAACCCGAAAGGGAAATTATTCTTGAAAAATGGATTAAAGTTTCGAAAGGAAGGTAAGTCTTGGACCATTAACTTGTTTGAAAAATATAAGTTTCAAAGAATTGACTCTGTCTCGATCCCTTTTGCCCTGTGCTTATCAGATAAGATCAGATCAGACATAGAAAGTTTCTATCATCACGTAGCAAATTTTTGCATTAAAAAAACTTTATGAAAAGGAACATCAACATTATTTAGTTCAAATATTTGTACCTATTTTCAAATAGTCGTACCTATTTTGATATAATTCAACCAACTGAATTGAAAATATATTATCAATGATTAATGATATGTCTAACTGGATTTATAAACAACCAATAGAGTTTAAGTTTAGAGTTTATTTGGGTTCACATGAAAAACCCCTACATATAAAAACTACATACATGGACATATCAATACCTCTTGTATAAATACCACACATGAAACATAAATTGAAGTTTGGCGTTCTGGGGGCTACTCGTTACAATCCTAACCAAATAACTATCAAACGTGACCTAATTAGAAAACTATGTAAAAAGCTAATTACAAAGTGTACCCGTGGCCGATCCCAGCGGGTCTTAGCAACGAATCAAACCCGGGGCCGATCCCAGCAGGCATACACTCATTGGACCATGCCCGGGGCCGATCCCAGCAAGCATCAAAGCAGACTACTTCTAAACAGAAACGTGAGCAGGCCGATACCCGCAAGCATATAGTTGACTGAAACATACCTGGGGCCGCTCTCAGCAGGCACTATATAGGTTAAGTAATACCATTATATACAAGACATTTCATTAACACACACATACCAAAGTAACATATATACGAGAAAGAACCTATCATAGACTTGGGGGTAGAATTCTCAAGGAATGAACGCCATATGAACGAAGTAATGAGTGAAGCCCCCAAGGATATGATATATTTGAACCTACAAGTAGATTCGATCAATTATTAAAAAAAAGGTATGAAGTCTATTTTCAATTCATTTGGTGCAATTGATTTGGGTAACAGGGAATAAATTCGAAATATAAGCCCGGTCAAATTAACAGAAATGAAAATATCCCATCTTGGAAGTGATGTTAAATGTGTGAAAATGTACAGAGTAATTCTAGGATACATGACAAGTGTAACCGAGTGCTTAAAGGGACCGATTTATGACACGAACCCCCCCCCCCAACCCCCCGGCCAGTTTGTTTTTCATTTTTAATGATCAAATTCTTTCGTCTAGTGTGTTTAAAAGGTTTCACAAATAATTAAGGTTAAACATTATCACAGAAGCTCATTTTAGATAGTTTATATTTTGTTTTGTAAATAAATATTGAAGTATGTTATCGTTTACGAAGTTTTCAAATTCAATGGATATCGATCTAAGTTTATATTATACCGGTATACCACCTACCCACGTTTCAGAACCAAACAAACTGTCCCCTGCCACTTTGATGATAGGTACAAATATTTGAAGAAGATAGATACAAATAATTGAATATAATTATATTAATTAGCATTCCACATACGTGATATATCTTTTAGATTGAAAATTGTTGCTCATGTTGGTGTTCTGAACGTTCGAGAAAGCAAGGAACTGGTTTGTATTTGTATGATTATACTTTTTGTATGCATATTTTCTAATCCAGAATGTTATATGTATGTGTTGTATACGAGAGTATTCTGGGGGAAAAACCTTTCAGTTACTGATGAAAGGCGAAGATAACGAACAATGATCAATCTCATAAATCCCATCATCAATACAAAATAGATAGTCGGGCAAACACGGACCCCTGACACACCAGAGGTGGGATCAGGTGCCTAGGAGGAGTAAGCATCCCCTGTCTATATCTATTAAATACCTTACAACTTTATTGTCAATAAGAACTTTCGATGACATAAACGGATTGCATACTGAATATATATACTTATAAATTAACAAATTTTGTCAATAAACTCCGAAACGCTTTCCTTCAGAGTTACTGCTTGCACCTCTGATATTGTTTCATATGTGAGGTGAAGTCCGTAAGGTATAATGGAATCGTACTTGATTAGTTAATGTCGTAAATTTGATTAAAAACCTACTTTCGTTTTCGATAAACTATCCAGTAATAGCAAAAATAAGAGTACAGTGGTGGACACGCTTTGGTGGATCTAAGCCATTTTTTTTTTTAATGACAACTTATTAATAAGATATGACAATATAAAGTAAATCCGTTGTTTATCGATGCTTGACTTTTATCTTACAAAAGATATAAATTTCGATAATTTATTAATAAATAAAATATGCCTGTGCGTTTCTTCAATTCGTAATTTCATTGAACGAAGCGCCATCAACGAGGCATTACATCCCTATAGACGCTTAGGTCTAAAACCAATCGCATATTCTCGGGGGATTGGTTTACAAAATGATCAGCATAAAATTGTATGGGTGATCAGTGTTAGTTATACTTATAATAGTTTTGACTAGGCCCATATTTATCATTTTATGAAGAACTTCAACGAAGGACACCCCTCCCGAAACCAACGATCTGACACATCCATTAAGGACACGGTGCGTTTGGGGCCAAATTTGGATCCGCGTTCGGATTAAATAATATTCCTCAAAATTCTTTTATAGGGTGTACATGTATGTTTTCATAAAATGATTATCATATGTTCGTAGGAAGCTATATTTATGTATATTACATACGTAAATACAATATAGAAAGTTTGAATCAATCATACGACTTGAATGACGATACATGCAATTGTATTTAATAATTGTAGAGCAACCCAAATTCCTTCAATTTTACTATTCAGCATTTGGTATGGGTCTTTACATTTGGATTAAATTACACTGTTTTAATCTGAATTGAATTAAAATTAATTATGCACTTGACACGTGGGTATATACAAATTAAACAAACTTACATTGGATTAATTAAAATCCAAAACGTTCTGCAAAGGGTTTGACACGATCACAATGAAAAACCTAAGTGAAAAGAAGCTTACGGGCCTTATTCGATGCTTTAACATATACATGTACATGTATATCTATTTTCATTCATTATTTGAAAAATGATATGATAATCATGCCTTATATAACAAATCTTTCAATCCATTCGTATTAACGCAATTGAAACAGTTTGAATTATACCGAGGGAAGCTCGGACGGGCCTGTGAAGCAATGCTCTAAAGGTAACACACATTCTCAAGATACTCCCTAGATTTATTTTCTTCGCCAACTCACATAATTTAATCAAATGCATTTTCCTATAAAATGGTTGTAGTGATTCCTTTCTTTCAAAGATAACATTTAAATGCAGGAATTTGAAAGCAACTGAAGTATTCCATGCTTGTTTACTTAGTTGTTATTGTAATTCGGAAGTGACATGCCCTACAAATTACGGTCAATGCGCGATTAAAGTCAGAGTGGATCCGTATCTTGAAAGTCCCTTATTGCATACGGGATGTATTGTTGTTTATAACTGTTTGCTATGAAAAAGAGAAAAAAAGTCGAGGCTAAATGTGACGTCACAATGCACAGTTTACGTCGCCTTGCGTTTTATTTCCCGTGTTCAATGAATAGGTGGATTCTGTAGAACTACTGTCCCCATATAAACCCCTTTAATATTGAGATGTTACTGATTGTTTAGCGCAAGGAAAATTTCATATATATATATATATATATATATATATATATATATATATATATTAAATGAATCATAATCTACCGCACTTAACGGATTACCACTTGGGACACGCCATTTCACGCTTCGCTCGGTCCAACGGTCACACCGTATACAAATATTGTTGTCAAAATAGGGAAAGGTGTAGAATATGATAAATACTTCGAATCTGAATCTAATAGTGATTATGATGAGAATTATTACATAATCACCGGTAAATATGTAAATTGAAAATCATTCCCGTTTTGTACAGATTGGTGTATCATATGAAGTCCACACTTCACTACACTTTATGCCCACTTATATAAATATAACAAAACCTTAAATTGCATTGTAATGGCATTGCATATCTAAAACAAAATGCACAATAAACGCATCCAAACTAATATATGCCTCCTCTGCCGCCCAGGAAATACCATAGATAAAAAACAAAATCTTTCAAATCTTTGAAAAAACTATGGAAACCTGTGTATCCGCGGCAATAATGCAGAGTAAGCAAAATTCGTGGAAAGTCGTTCAAGAGCCTGGTACTCTTGAACGACTTTCCACCCAAGTTGGGATGAATCCGCCAACTTTATGACATTCTGAAGATTTTTAACTAATTCAACACCTTCGGCGATGCTGCTTTTTGCGGACTCCACTCCCTCGTTATTTTCGCAGTTCAAATGCTCTTTGGCTTCTTTCAACTTAGTTAGCACGCGTGTCTCGTGTTTATATTGGTCATCGTTTCCCTTTTTCCGAAAAACGTAATGTTCATTCAGATTGTCTTCTATCTTACTAATTTGAGACGCTGATATCTGTTGAATATTTTGCTGGAACGCGGATAATCGGCTGTCTATCATATCTTGCAGATTGTTTAATAATTCAGATTGCTGATTCTATGGTCGTTATAACAAGATAGTTTGCCAATACAACCTATCATTGGGTCAAATGTTGTCTGACGTATTTCATACCGATTGTTAGGCCGTTCTTGGCACACTGATTTTGCTTATGGATAACTCCATTTACCTGATCAAGATATAGGGCTCACGGCGGGTGTGACCGGTCGACAGGGGATGCTTACTTTTCCTAGGCACATGATTCCACCTCTGGTATATCCAGGGGTCCGTGTTTGTCCAACTATCTATTTTGTATTGCTTATAGGAGTTATGAGATTGATTACTGTTCGTTATCTTCACTTCTCAAGTACAAACATATGGATAAACACAAAAAAGTCTTTATTTTGGTTGAAAATGTTTTGTGATGACACAGATCTTGAGTAAGTAATAAGTTGAAATCTGTCCAATATGTCAGATATCGAATGGTCCGGGGCTGTACTGGGACGTTTGGGCATTCAAACTTTAAACTTAAAACATTTTACCGAAATTAGATTGTACACTACCAAGAAATCAGTCCACTGTTTACAATATAGCAGTTTTTCCATTTGTCATTCATATAGTGCATTATGTTTTCGATTATTGCGTTTGACGAGACGAAACGACGTGTATTCATTGGTTTGCCCTTAACTTGTCGCACGGGACAAAAAACTACCAGTATAAACACATTCACAATTTTGAGTTTCAAATTTTGAAATTAAGAACGAATGTCTTCCTCTATGCAATATGTAAGCACGGGGTTTCATTTAGTATATATAATAAATAAACAGCTTTTCTTTGGTTTCATGTTCTTTTTTCTGCTCTGTATCTATTTTAATGAAATGGTTGATAGACAAACGTTAGACATGGCAATGGGAACCAAAGTTGCGCCAAATTATGTAACACTAGTTTTTGGATTTTTAGAAGGAAAATTGTACTCCGATAAAAGTTTGAAACTTTTATTAGAATATCTTGGAAATGATATTTAGACAACTGCTTTATCATATGTGACAGAGGTGAAGATCAACTAATGATGTTTATGCCCTCGAGATCGAAGATCAGGGGCATATTGTTTTTGTCTTGTCTGTCATTCTGTAATCCATAATTCTGTCTGAAACATTAACCTTGCTAATAACTTTTGAACAGTAAGTGATACAGCTTTGATATTTCACATGAGTATTCCTTGTGACAAGACCTTACTGTGGGTGCCAACTTTTTTTTTTACAATGTGACATTGACCTTGGAGTTTGACCTACTTTAAACAGATTGACATTGGTCATAACTTCTAAATGGTAAATTTAAATTAGAGATTCCATATTGCACATCAGCATTTCTTGTGACAAGATCTTTCTACTGGTACCAAGATATTTGTTCTTGTGACATTGGCCATCTTTGGAATTGTATAATATATATAATTTAGTTAGACGTCTTTGCAAGATGATATCGGACACTGAAATCCTGGACACTCGTCTCGCGGAAATAATATAGGTTAATTTTACAAAGACATTTTCTTTAAGAAATAATTGAAAACGGAATTACCAAAGCAAAATCAAAGAAATAAACGACCTTCTTACGGTGAAAAATAAATCCATTAATTGTGTCATACCAAAACATGACCTTAGAAATCCGGAAGGTCTTCTAAAGTAGCCTTCAGACCGAGACATGAAAAAAGTACGAGAGTTATTCTCTTACCAGATCCTGTTTTTACCAGTAATATTAAAGAACCTTCCATCATCAATACGCAAGAAACTAAGATGCGCTACGTGCCCGTACACTACACAAGGGTCCGAATTTTTCTTCAAATATACAGTAAACACGTCATTGAAAAATATTGGTTCCTCAAATATGTACAGTTTTTACCTGCGCCGGATGCTGTGAGAATTACATCGGCCAGACAGGAGACACATTAAGACACCATATGACCGTTCACCGACAACAGATCCGAGAACCTAAGTACCATTGTACATTGATTGTATATGTACCTATGTAAGCAAACACATTAGAAACTGTACCAAAACATTAATCTGAGTTTTACTTTTTTTCCAATTTATAAATTCTGCAAAGACACAACAGACGAAAAACGTGAAACCTAAGAAAAACTATTCAAAAATGTTAATACACTGTATAAACCCTACCTAAATGCTACATAATTTAGTTTTGCAAACTATTGATATTTACTTCTCTCCACATCTATGTATTATCATAATCATTGCAGACCAGACCATTGGACGAATAGGGCGTGTACAAATTTGCTTCCTTTAAAGCATTGAGTAAAAAGTTTGCAGTGTAAAAATTTAGTAAATTGAGTGTACTTTTACATGTGGTACTAGCGTTTATACATGTATGTATTTTAGCCCTCATCTGTAAACCTTTCCAATTGCCCCTTGAAAGGTCCCGAAAATTTGACTATCTAATTGTTCGTTTCACTAGTCATACTTGTAGCAGTGAAATGTTATTCGAGTTTTGTGTTTTCTGGCTTTTGTTGTTGGATATATTTACTGTATCAATGAAATACTGGATTCTTTTTGTTATATATATATATATATATATATATATATATATATATATATATATATATCACGATAGGCAAAGCATGCTGATGAATCCGGGGCTGACGCCATAGCAACACTTCCGCCATTGTTTTTTAAACCTCAAAGTACAGGTAAGAGGAAGACTTAGTCAGGCAATAAGAACGAGTTGTGTAAAATTATTTTCTTTTGTAATAGTTAAACGTTTATTTAATACCAGGTTATACAAAGTACATGATAACATTGTATTGTGTTTATATACAGATTCGATATACAGGAGCTTGTTCTGCGTATGATCAGTTTTTAAATCGAGACAAGCTACTGACAAACAAGTTTATGGTGCAGGGATTTTAACAGTCTTGTTTAAAGTCAGCATTTTGCAAATTCTATGGTCGTTATAATGATCTAGTTTGCCAATACAACCTATCATTGGGTCAAATGGTGTCTGACTGATTGTTAGGGCGTTCTTGTCACACTAATTTTGACTACGGATCAAGATATAGGGCTCACGGCGAGTGTGAGCGGTCGACAGGGAATGCTTACTACTCCTAGGCACCTGATATCACCTCTGGTGTGTCCAGGGGTCCGTGTTTGCCCAACTATCTATTTTGTATTGCTTGTAGGAGTTATGAGATTGATCACTGTTCGTTTTCTTCACCTTTCTTTGACATGGCACACTTTCACAAATTCTTTATATGTATCAACGTCACTCGGTGTATACTTATGACGTCATGAAACTACTTACATATTGATCAGACACAAATTACACGACAGCAGTATAACATCTCGTATTGTTTTGGATCTTAGTAGCTGCATGGTTTATTTTATGCATAAATAAAACTTACCTAAAAATAAAATCGAAATTTAATATACACTTGGAGATATGCTTATTTAAATTATGTCAATTATGACATCACATTGTTTTGCGGATTTTATGCCAGTAACGATTTTCATAACCTGCCTTAACGTACCCGCGAGGTCATTCAATACTGACTCTGAATTCCAGAAACCACTATCAACAAATATATCGTCCTCTTTGACCCAGTTCTTCATTTCATCTGTGTTTGAAAGAATGGGCTAGTAAAGGTAATGGGGGACCCCCTAGGGATTTTTGCAAACAAGTACATAGTCCCTAGATTATAAATCAGGTTGTTTGACATTTCTATGTGGGGGTGTTTACGAGTTTTGGGGCAAAAAACATGAAATTTGTAAAAATTATAGCCTAAAGCTGGAAAAACTCTTCAGATCCGATATAGATGTAATTGACATTTGCAAACAAGTATTTTGTGAACGAATGAAACCCTTTGTTTATATATAAAGTTGTTTAACATAAATATGTGTGGGGAATTACGAGTTTTGGGGCTAAAACATGATTTTTTTCTTTAAAACTCAACGAAAAATAGAAAAATAGAAAACTCCTTCAGATCCTATATAACTGACATGGACATTTGAAAACAATCATTTTCTGAAAGTCTGTAACCCTTTAACTATAAATCAGATTGTTAACATTGAGACCTTTTCAATTTTGGGGACAAAAACCAAAATTTGTAAAAAAAAAAAAATAAAAAAATAAAAAAATAATAATAATAATAGCGGAAAACTAGAAAAAACTATTCACATCCGATATAGATGTCATTGACGTATGTGACCCTTTGATTGACAAGGTGTTTGACATAAATAATTGGGGATCATGTTTACGATTTCTGGGGCTAAACACGATTTTTTCTCTCTCTCTAAAAATCGCCGAAAAATTTAAAAGTTCTTCAGATCATATATGGACATTTGAAAACAGTTATTTTTTGAAAGTATGTAACCCATTAATTGTGAATAAGATTCTTTGACATTAATGCAAGGGGACCTTTTCAAGTTTTGGAGCAAACTCATGAAATTTGTAATTAAAGTACTGTATTGTTTAAAATTGGAAAACTTCGAGAATCTTACAAACACAATATGGACATTTGCAAAAATATATTTTGCATTAAAGAACTTAACCCCTTGTATATATATCAAGTTGTTTGACATTAAGACGAAGTATATGAATTACTGAGTTATTTGGAAGAGATATTCTTGCATGCAATATTAATCCAGAATTTGTAATCGCATTGTAAATAGTAGTTTCAAACTCTTGAGTCTGTGAGCAACTTCTACAACCGGTCGTGGCAAACCTTAGTAGTTAAAATAGATAGTGACAGTACCATCACCAAACGCTCGGCATCAGGTGTGAATGTCACGAGTCCTCGGAGATGAACTTAAAAACGGATGTCCCGTGTCGCAGTAGGTGTGACACGCTAAAGAACCCTCACTGCTCAATGGCCGTAAGCGCCGAGTAAAGGCCTAAATTTGAAGCCCTTCACCGGTCTTGGTGACGTCTCCATGTGTATTGAGTGAAAAATTCTCGAGAGGGACGTTAAGCAAGATACAATCAATCAATCTACAGTGACATAACATGTTTGATACTGTAATTAACTTAGTACTTCTCGTCAGATGGTGCATAGTCATTTTAAACGTGAGGTGCTTAGGTAATATCAATTTGCCATCCATAGCTGAGACACATATGTCCTGAGAGTACGATTTGGGAAAATAAGATGGGTTGTCTGATACGACTTGAGAGAGACATGCAATGAGATATTATATACACATGTATTCAGAGATGATGGAGAAGTGGCCATGGTAAGTTATTGCATGGCAATTTTGTGGCAGTCAGTAATCTGCCTTTTGATTATCATAACAGATTCTTTGACTTAAAAGGGCTAACGCAAATGCAGTAACAACACATGCAGATTATATAAGTTCGCCTTTGGAGTTTTGCTACCAAATTTTCTTTGTGATTTAGGTTTCAAGTTTTGTAATCACTGTTACATGTATATGAATCGGGATAAATGACAAGTATCTCTCTCTGAGCATTGTCATACTCTCAACCACATAATTCTACACGATATTTATCTCCATATGCTCGGATAAAGTCAAACACCTTTCCATGTTGCTCAAGAATTATATCAATTTTAGGTTCTGACTTGTTTAGATCATCGGACTTAGTGTACGTTTTTCTTTAGGTTGGATAAAACATTGCCCCTTTAGCAACCAAATCAATATTCTAAACTTTACTTATAGTTTTCCCGTGGGTATCTGGGTTAGAAGGGATATGTCCTCAGTACCCCTTTGCTTATCGTAATAGGCGACTAAATGGGGCGGTCCTTTGGATGAGATCGCAAAAACCGAGGTCTCGTTTCATAGCAGGTGTGGTATGATAAAGATCCCTCCCTGCTCAATGGCCGTAAGCGCCGAGCATAGGCCTAAATTTTGTAGCCCTTCATCGGCAATGGTGACGCTTCCATATGAGTGAAAATTCTCAAGCGGTACGCTAAACAATATACAATCAACCAACTAATTTATTGTGTTATAGTCACTTTTATTCTATGCAGAGATTTTTAAATGGCTTCTACTGTGTTTTCTCCTTGTACTTGAGTTCCTTTGTTACAGAACAGACATTTATGGGCGTGGAAAAGTGTCGATAGTGAACACAGGTTGAGTGAACGTCTCTTAGTCTTACAGTTCACTTGATTCTGGGTAACTTCGTCAATGCTCACGTTTTACTTCTAGTAACTAATATTTGTAAATTATTATAACACCAGCGATAGAAACCATGCAAGGCACTATTTAAAGCTAGCAAACAATATATGCCTTTATTATTCTTGGGACTCTGTCTTATGTGATATCTTTATAAGTAAGCTGAAAATTGAAAAGGTGTTCAATATTACGTGTGATATATTTATCTATTTTACAATTGTAGATTGATATAATTCATTAATCTAAATTATTCATAAATTAGTTTATTGTTTGTAATATGTCCGATTTTCAATAGTCGAGCCATTATTTATCAGGGTTTCCCCCATTTTTGCATTGTATACTCAAAAGTAATTCATGTGCTTCCTTTTTATTGATTATATACATTTATGGGCTTCCATACATTAGATATATCGTGTGAAGACATGAAAATGTGGTCAAAGATTTTTATGTTGAAAGTTATATTTACTAACTCAAGATTGCAGATATATCATATAAATATAGGGTCTATGGATTATAGTATCTTGGAATGAACAGTTTTTCGAATTCATACTGTTTATTTAGTATTGAACATGTTAATAGGTACATGCAAGGTGAAGATAACGAACAGTGATCAATCTCATAACTCCTACAAGCAATACAAAATAGATAGTTGGGCAAACACGGACCCCTGGACACACCAGAGGTGGGATCAGGTGCCTAGGGGGAGTAAGCATCCCCTGTTGACCGGTCACACCCGCCGTGAGCCCTATATCCTGATCAGGTAAACGGAGTTATCCGCAGTCAAAATCAGTGTGCCAAGAACGGTTTAACAATCAGTATGAAACACGTCAGACAACATTTGATCCAATGCGAGGTTGTATTGACGAACTAGATCGTTATAACGACCATAGAATTTGCGAAATGCTGACTTCAATCGAGACTGTTGAAATCTTGTGTGTCAGTAGCTTAAAAACTGACTATATCCAGATCAAGCTCTTGCATATCAAATCAGTTGAGATATATAAACACCATATGCAGGTGATAATGGAATATTGCTACACAAATATGGGAAGTTGACGATGGAGAAACTGAAATCATCCCGTTTGTCATACAGTTGAGTTGTCAGTTTGCCGTTAATGTCTACTGCTATTTTGGGAATGTACATGTAGTATATACACTGTATAATTTTGTATGACATGAATATGTAGACATTTAAAATTATGTACCACTTTCTATAATACACTGCCTTCTATTTTTTTTAATACGTATTTCTCACAAATGTCCTCTCTGCGAAGTCCCTATCCCGTTGTTTGTGTTTACAATGTGTCGTCTTTAATGCGGTATGGAACACCGTAACAGCCATGTTGAATTTGCAAATTTTTTTTATAAATTCAAATGGCCATATCTTGAAAACGCCCCAACATAAATTTATCAAACAACCTTCATTTACCTTTATTTTATACACACTTTCAAAAAATCATAGTGTAGAAAAATCCATAGAGGGGGAGGTAATGTGTTACTGGCCCATGGTCTAAAAAGTCTAGTCTTTGATTTATAGTGAGCAATGGTCCTGTAAAGTGTTGAAAAGTCATATGTTTTAATGTTGTTGATTTGAGAACACATTTGCGATTTCAAATTCACTAAACGTTGTTTAGAATGTTTTAGAATCCATATTTGATTTACACTACTTCTGGCATATGTTGTCGCACAGTAAATTTGAAGTTTCCCTTTTACAGCTGTTAATATTTTCGTGAGGAGCAGAGATTGGGGCTTGGTAGAATATTAACTGGATTCAGCAATGTATCTTTGATTGTAAGGGTTTTTATGTAGTTTAGGAATCCAGTATAGGTACGGTAACTCGTAGTCACCCGACCCATTGACTGGAATATTAACTGTTTCAAAATCTGTAAAATGGTGAAGAATTTTGTCTTTTGAAAGGGCAGTTGGAGTATAAGTACGATTACGAAAAGTGGAGTTAACTTCAAGTTCGGTTCGTTTAATCTACACTGTACATACTGTAATAATGAGCCTTTCAAACAATGACAATATTGTTACGAGCTTTGTCAGCTGGAACCAAAACATATTCCTCGTGTAATCTATCTACACGTAGTTCTTTTATCACTTCTGCTTTACTAAACACAGAAGGATAGATTGTATGTTCTTTTGTTTTGATGTGTGTAATGCAATATTTCAATATTCCTCTTATACTTTTAATCCATTCTGACAATGTATCAAGTTCTTCTTATTCATATTTAGCCCATCGTCTGACATAATTTTCGACAGAATTCATGATAGAGTTTTGTCGCCAATTGAAAGACCGAGGTTCTCTGTATTTAGGAACTTTCAAAATAAGTGAATTTAGGTTTTTCATTTTCAACTATATGAACATGACCAGTAATGACATGCCCAGCTGAGCTATTGTTGAAAGAAGACGAATAACGCGTAGGTGGATTAAGTATACGGTGGTCTGCATCTAGGCACTGCAAAGTTTGTTTATAATTATAAAGTTTGGATGCAATAATAGAAGTATATTGTGGTAGGAAATATAAGGTGTAGACTTGAACTTGAAAGATGTTGGTATACAAGACTGAACTCTTTTATGACGAAGGATGTTGCTTATGTTAATGGCATCTATTCCTTTGTTTGTAAATTTGATCTTAAGGAACTGGCGACATGTTTCGGAAGTAACATCATCCATGACTCGCGGTGGTTTAAAGAGCCTGTGATTGGCAACATCCATAATCATAGAGTTCAGTCCATATCCTGGTATTGAAAAATCCAAGTATAGATTAACTATTGCTTCTTGAAACTCTCTATAGAACAGAGAAAAGTTTTGTGCGAATATGATGTGGACTTACTTGTCTGTTGACGTTAGACAAAAGTGAATTAAACGTGACATCATCTATACTAGCTGTTTTATATAAACGATGTATATGACTGCGTTTCCCTCTTTGAGTATCTGGACAGAGTCCCATCACATTCATGCTATTTACTTGTGAACTTCAAATTTCCTACATCGTATACATTATTATTGCATTCATATACTAATGCAGTACCTAATACAATGTTGGAGTGTTTAAAATCCTGATCTTCATGGACAAGATGGAGTGGTCCGGGGAATTGAAGTGTTAATAGATATGTTGGTTACCACCATTATTTATTTGAAATGTGTGTTCCGATATTCTTTTATTAAGTGAATCTTTAGTTTCTCCCACATAAATTAAGCCACATAGGTTACACTCAATAGCGTAGACAACGCTAAAAGATTTGCAGGTCAAATTATAAAAAGTTTTAGTACAGAAACTACGTCCGGTGAGATTACTACTAAATGAATTTCTAGTGATCAGAAAATCACAAGTTTTACAGAACATTTTGGGGATCGAGAACATGAGATCTGAAAAGGAATCATCAAAAATATATCTTAAAGGAAAATGGCAATCTTTAATTTGGGTATATGAACCCCCAAGTTGATTATTATTTGACAATATATATGACAAATCTTTGATATCTTGAAGGATAAGTCGAGGGACGCCAACCAATCTGTTATAGCCAGTGTCCCTTATAGAGTCAACAGAGTTACACCTTTTAATATACTGGGCGACGTGTCAGCCAGTATTCTAACATTATTGTTTATATTCATGAAAGAATATATATCGAGCGACAAGTATCCTCGAGGACAGACTGTCCACCAGTAGAGATTCGTGTTCGATGGTTGAATGAAAGGTGAAGATAATTATCAGTGATAAATCCCATAACTCCTATAAGCAATACGAAATAGAGAGTTGTGCAAACACGGATCCCTGGACACACCAGAGGTGGGATCAGGTGCCTAGGATTGACTCTCCCTCTTCGTCCTCTTTCCCTTTCACTCCCCCTCCCTCTCTTTTCTCTTTGTTCTCTCCATCGCTAGACCTCTTTGATTTTGCTCTTGGTCATCCTTTCAATTTTCTCCACTTTCCGTCCCTTTCCCCTCTTCCCTTTACGCTGTATGCCACCATTACTTAATAACAATTTGTATTGTTTTCAGACACTTTGATAGAACATTGCAAGGCTATAGCGGATGTGGCTCCACATTTGCCGTTCTATTACTACCACTTACCCAGTATGACAGGAGTTGAGTGTAAGTCAACGAAAGTTCTCATTTTTATGTGTCAGATAAAATTTGAAAATTAGCGATCTAATTATGATAAATACACGCGCAAAATAGCTAAAATCACAACGGTTGGTTGCTTGTTTATTGTTTTAAGATGTTTGTTAACTTTGGTAAGAAACATTTCACTAAAATAAACAAGGTGTAATATTCTGTTGTCCACTTTAAAACATAAACCAAAAATAATAATAATTCCTTTCAGTCTGTTATAAGTGCCAATTTGAAGTTATATCATAGCTTTTTGTTGAAAAGGCACATATTTCATGAACTATTTTATAATTTTGGCAAGAAACATTACACCAAAGTAAAAGACATGTCATATTCTTTAGTCCAGCTTAAAACATCAAATAAGGATAATTATAATTCATTTCATTATGTTATAAGCCCCAATTAGGGGTTAAAATCATAGGTTTGAAATTAAAATAATCAAAGTATCCAATTTAGAAACAATGTTTTTTTGAAAAATGAGGAGTGATCTGCGATCCTTCACGCCAACATACTTCATGAAGCGTTAACGCCAACTGAAAAGTATGCTGGCGTGAAGCACAGGTGTTCAGGTCCTCATCTATTTCCAAAATTGAAATTCATTACTTAAATCATGAATCTGTAATTATTATAATTCTTTTAAGAATGAAATAATTTTCAGTTAACATGGAGGACTTTATGAGTAAAGCCCAAGGAGTGATACCAAATTTAGTTGGAATAAAGTTTTCTTCGAAAGATTTGGTGGACATGATAGGCTGTGTGTTTAAAGGGAAGGTGAACGTTCTGTATGGCTGTGACGAGGTATGCTACATAACATGCTCCGTTAATACACGTATAATTATGTTGACGGTGCTACAGTTAGAGTGAGGGCAACTTGCTACATTGACATGCGCGGATCAAGTATTTTTCCAGGGAAGTGGGTTCCCACCCATGTGATTTTTAAGGGGTTCAATCTATACTAAGGACGAACATACTTATAGTAATTTACAACTAAAGGTGCATAGAATAAGCAAATATACTTAATTTTACCACGTTCATATTGGATCCGGACACTCAGTCCACACCTCCCTAAATACACGCATGTCATACATGTACATGTAGCTTCTACCAATGGAATTCAGACCCAAGTTCGGTTCTAATGAATATGTAACATTGTATAGATATCAATGTTTGTACGAGAAGACAATAATGTAATTTTGCTTTAGTTTATGAAACTTTTTTTTTCTGTCAGTGAAATAGTACATCACAATTTGCTTACAAACATTTTCGACACCAAAATGACAACTAATTTTAGTAGCATTTTCCTAAAGTACTGCCTGAACAAGTGAAGATAACGAACATTGATCAATCTCATAACTCCTATAAGTTATACAAAATAGAGAGTTGGGCAAATACATACCCCTGGATATACCAGAGGTGGGATCAGATACCTAGGAGGAGTAAGCACCCCTTGCCGATCGATCACACCTGTCGTGAGCCCTATATCTTGATCAGTTAAATGGATTTATCCGTAGTCAAAATCAGTGTACCTAGAACCGCCCAACAATCGGTATGAAACACGTCAGACAGCATTTGACCCAATGATATATTGTAATGGCAAACTAGAGCGTTATAACGACCATAGAATTTGCGAGACTGTTGAAACCCCTGCACCATCAACTTGTTTGTCAGTAGTCTGCCTCAATTTTAAACCTGATCATGCGCAGAACAAGCTCTAGCGTGTCGAATCAATTGAGATATATACACACCATATGCAGGTGATAATGGAATATTGCTAGATAAATATGGGAAGCTGACGATGGAGAAGCTGAAATCATCCCGTTTGTCATAAAGTAGACTAGGTAATTGATAGATACTTTCAATGAAATATGTAAGTATGAAACAGTAGTGGACGACTCCGAGGTGTCTTTTATTTCGAGTTTATAGTGATATATCGAATCGACATATGAATGGAAATTATTATTGCTGATAGATGAAATGTCGATGTATCTAAATATTGAATTGAGTCCACTGCAGGAGATTTTTTCTCATCACATAGAAGTTTTTGAATAAATTCTGCTTCATGTAAAACTTATACGGTACCAATTTTGATGCACCAGATGCGCATTTCGACAAATAATGTCTCTTCAGTGATGCTCAACCGAAATGTTTGAAATCCGAAATAACTATGAAGTTTTAGAGCTAAATATAGCCAAAAACAGCGTGCCAAAAAAGTGGAGCCAAATTCGTCCAAGGATAGGAGCTATGCACGAGGGAGATAATCCTTAATTTTGAAATGAATTTCTAAATTTTATAACAGCAATTCAATATACATCCATATTTTCAAGCTAGTAACGAAGTACTAAGCTACTGGGCTGTAGAGACCCTCGGGGACTAACAGTCCACCAGTCATAGAAATATAAAAACAGGTCAGCTAACAAAGGAGCATAATTCGTGTCCATTGGAATTCACCAAAGACTACGAAGACATTGTCAATGGGAAACTTCAGTATATTGTATACAGGGTTATTTTCGTTTCGTGTTATTTTCGCCTTTCTACACTTGCAGACAGTTTCGCCCCGTTTTAAATTCGTCAAGACAGAGTTGTGTTAGAAGAGATATGAAAGATACAGTTTCGCACACTCCTCAATTCACCCAGTGACAACGAGGACGAAAATAAAACGGGGCGAATATTTCCTTCCAAACAGTATTTTTCAATTGAACTTTAGAGTACTTGTGCGTGAAATCAGATTGGTGTTTAACAAAGTAATGTTTTAGATGATTAATCACTAGATATGAATATTCCCGATTTCCATTTCTATTGAAGAAGCGAATGTGAACATATCAAAAAGTCTAGTCTTTAATTTATCCTGTGGAATGGTCGTGTAAAATGTTGCAAATTCATGTGTTAATGTTGTTGATTTGAGAAAAGTTTTAGGATTTCAAATTTACTAAAAGTTGTTTAGAATTTTTAGAATCCACATTTGATTTACACCACGTCTTGCATATGTAGTCACATAGTACGTTTGAAGTTTTTCCCTACACAGATGTTAAAATTTTCGTGAGGTAGACCATTTAGTGGATCCAGCAATGTATCTTTGTAAGGGTTTTATGGACTTTAGGAATCCAGTATAGGTACGGCAACTCATACCCATCCGACTCATTGACTGAGATATTTAATGTGTCTAAAACTGAAGCATGGCTTTGAAGAATTTCGTCTTTGAAAGGGCAGTTGGAGCACAAGTACCATTACCATATGCCAAGTTTGTTGAAAATACAGTTGTAATATTGAGCCTTACAAACAAAGGCAATGTTGTTACAAGCTTTGTTAACTAGAACCACAACAGATTTCCCATGTAACTTATGTAAGGTGAAGATAACGAACAGTGATCAATCTCATAACTCCTATAAGCAATACAAAATAGATAGGTGGGCAAACACGGACCCCTGGACACACCAAAGGTGGGATCAGGTGCCTAGGAGGAGTAAGCATCCCCTGTTGACCGGTCACACCCGCCGTGAGCCCTATTTCCTGATCAGGTAAACGGAGGTATCTGCAGTCAAAATCAGTGTGCCAAGAACGGTTTAACAATTGGTATAAAACACGTCAGACAGCATTTGACCCAATGCAAGGTTGTATTGACGAACTAGATCGTTATAACGACCGTAGAATTTTTTTAATGGTGACTTCAATCGAGACTGTCGAAAGCCCTGTACCATCAACTTGTTTGTTAGTAGCTTACCTCGATATAAAAACTGACTATACGCAGAACAAGCTCTTGCATATCGAATCAGTTGAGATATATAAACACCATATGCAGGTGATAATGGAATATTGCTACATAAATATGGGAAGTTGACGATGGAGAAACTGAAATCATCCCGTTTGTCATACAGTTGAGTTCTCAGTGTGCCGTTAATGTGATCTATGATTTATGATTTATCTAATTCTTTTATCACTTCTAGTTTACTAAACACAGGAAGATAGATGGTACGTACAATATGATATCATACAGAATAATCAATATCATAGCTCCTCTTAGGAATAGAAAATTTACAGTTGGGAAAACACGAACCCCTGGATATACCAGAGGTGGGATCAGGTGCCTTAGAGGAGTAAGCATTCATTGTCGACCGGTCACACCCACCGTGAGCCCAATATCCTGATTACGTAGACGGAAAAATCCATAGTCAAAATAGATGTTTAAAGAACCACCCAACAAATGGCATGAAACATGTCAGACAATCTGTCGACTAATGACATACTATATTGCCAAACTAGATCATAGAATTTGCGAAATGCTGCCTTTAAAGGGGCATGGACACGGTGTTAGCTGAAAATTGTCAAATATTTTCTTTTTCCATTTTTAGTGCTTAGATTGCTTAACTAAGGTATTTCTAATGGTCAGCAAAAATTTGAATGGCAGTTTGTCGAGGTACATGGGGGATACAAACTAAGCTTCTCTGTTATGTAAACAAGGCTCGTGCCATGTTTTGTTTACGTTCGTTAGATATAGGCGTAAAAATGTCGTTTGAAGCAAAATTTTTTTCCTCTTCAAATTACAAGCTAATTCTTAACACAATTAAATATTCTTAGTGTTTGGCACATCTCATTTTGTTTTAAACATACCGTTTTCTATTACACAATATATATGTAAAGAAAAACATAGCACAAGCCTTGTTTACATAACTAGAGACTGTTGAGGCCCCTGAAACATCAACTTGTTTGTCAGTAGCCTATCTCCCATCAATTCTCTAAGGTCCTTTGAATTACTGTCGAAATCTGTGTACAGTAATTGATTTTCAGACTTGACGCTATAAATTACGTTTATTTTACACCAGATTTGTCTTTTTTATTCCTTCTGAATTAAATATTTATATTCTATAATCTCTTAGACATTGTTTCCAATTATCTATTAGATAAAAATCTAACGAACTATATCTTGTGTTGTCCTATCATCTGCTGCTAACCATGGAAGTTCGATAAGAACACGAATACAAATAGAAATATAAGAATTTTTTACTGTTAGTGCACGTGGGATATGACATGAAGTTGATACGTGATCAAATCTACTATATAACGGCCTTTGATCACATGACCAATTTCATATCACATCCCAATGATACTCAAAAACGATGCATGTATTATACACTCAGGGAATATTATTTTTCTTGGGTAATTGGATTTACATCATGAAATAAATGTATATTGTCACACAGCTGGTAGAGATACATGTATTTCTTAGTTTAGTGAATGTTCCTCATACAAAAGTATGATTTTCTGAAAAATATTGATATCTGAACAAATGACAAGGTCGTGATATCATTTCTTTGAGGAACATAATTCTGCCCCGATCTTCTTGATTTTATTCAATTTATTAAGATAACAAGAGAATTTAAAAAAAAAAATGTTTTTGAGAAATGCCCAATCAATGAAACGGTGTACTAAGCGCAGAGGTGTTTGATGAAACCGATACTTCGGGGAGATTATTGAATGGCTTATCCGTACCAAAAACTCGTGTGCATACTCAAATTTGGGGAAATTTTATTACCTAGTCAGTATTTGACCTAATACTCACAAGATCGTGTGAACCCACGCTTCGAAATTGAAACCTTAGATCTCGCATAGCTGAAACCCCGCGAGGGTGCCTTTGTAACAGAAATTATTCATTGAGTCAATGGCAGAGAGAGGGGGTGAAGAATCGAGGGGGTGGGTGGGTGTATAATGTGTGTCAGCTACCCTTAGGAATACAACCATTATTCAAACACTATGTCCACAGAAACTCTGCAGAGGTCCCCGAGACAGGTCATGTGTATATCAAAACTATAAAAAAAAAAAGCATGGACAGGTAGATTTCTACCATGTTCTGTCTCTGTGTATTTCTTTGAGTGCCATGGGATATATCAATTAACACCTTGGTAGGCCCTGGCCACTCCAGGTAAATAACATCTGTTTAGATTAGGCTCCGCCTACATTTTCACTGACCGTACGGTCATGAGATGGGTCAATTTTCAATTATTTCATTGGTTGAAATGCTCTTCAAGGCAAGGGATATAATTTTCTGGTGTTCTAATTTTCGTACGACTTAACAATTTTTCAAGATTTTCAATCTTAAAAAAATCGACAAAACGAACAAAAGAAAAATGCAATTCATGAAATTGACACATTACTTTTTTTAAAAGCAACTAATACAAAGCATTTCTATGGTTACTTCATTTACAGCAATGTTTTCATTTTTGCATACAAACAGAAAAACTCGCCGTTTTTTGTTTTGATTGCTTGTGTTTTGGGATAGTTTTAATTGACAATCAGTGATTCCAATGCAACCATTTTTGTTTGTATTATCAGTGGCATTTCAGAACTTTGCTAATCTTAAGAAGGAATAGGATAGTAACATTTCATTACATATTATGTTGCGGAAAATTACCCCTGCTGTAAGTTTAGACTGTCTGTATCAGGTAAACTTAAAGTTTTTGTTTTTTTTCAACACATCTGTTCTAAAACTATCCCATTCCTTCAGAATATTTTTTTCCCCTTACAACTGCTCAAATTTGAATAACAATTATTAATCTTTTCCATCAAACTCTATGTATTTTATGATATAATTTTTGGCAAAACTATTACAATATTCTCAAGTCTTTATCCTGGTTAATTTTTAAAGCAGTTGTACTGTACAATATGCAAGAATAATTTTTATGCAAATTTGAGCAATTTAAATCTTTTTAGTTTGTTTTGTTTCATAACTTTGTTAAAAAATAAATATTTTTATATACACACTGAAAATCTCAGTTTCATTTGATATAGAGGCTTTAATCAGTGCTAATACAGGGAACAGTGCTTTTGATTTCCAGTACATATACCCTTCATAAATACAAACGTTTACAATGGGAGTCAGGACACAGCTTTGCAGGCATGATGTCCGTGAGATTATTTATTTTAGCTCAATTCAATAATGAAGACAAGGGACATAATTCAACTTCGCTCTATAGAGTTGCTGCTAAAGACGGCAAGCTTTTTTAAAAAGCTTTACTTGTTGGTCTTGCATACATCTGTAATGGCCTAGTTACATGCCTTTACACCGGAAGTTGGGGGCGTGCTTATTGACGCTGTTAAAGGTTACGTTATCAAATTGTTTATCTTGCCGAGTTTTATTAGGTCGAATCATGCATCTGGTAGTAAAAATGTTTAGGTTCTTCGATTTTATGGAGAACACTTTTTAAAATGAACATTTCGTCAAATAAAGGGAAGGATGGGGAGTTGTCGCACTGAATGTTTATTTCTATTCAAGTTATGCTGCAATTATAATACTCTGAATTTCAGAAGTAATCTGCAAATAAAATAAAAAAAAAAAAATCAACAGACACATAGATATAATTAAAAGCACAATAAAAACGTGTGTTTATATTGATATAATCGGACTCGTAGCATCACTTTTCAAACAAAAGGTTGAAGTTGACAAGATGAAAATCTTGGACATGCAAAAGACAAACTAGTATAATAAAACCCAAAATTCTAAATCATAAATCGCGGGGGGGGGGGGGGAGAGCAAAGATTGATAGTTCAATTCAGTCCATCGGTTAACTTGAATTTTACTATTCCACTACAATTCACAACTACTTTTTGAGAAGAAAAAGAAAGATAGAGGCCTTCCTGTTCTACATCACTATGCATTTAGGTTTTTTAAAAATAAATATGCAGTTGTAGAGATGATTTTTGATAATTGGTCAATTTTTGGCAGTTTTGTTCCGGCACTAAGGTCTCGGGGATGCTACCCTTGTTCCAAAGATGCTTCATATCAAATTTGAAAAGAACTGGAAGGGTAGTTAACAAGAAGTTTAAAAATGTTCAGTTGTTAAGTTTTCATGATCCCAGGGATAAAGGTTTTGGTTCAAGGGTCAAATTAGTCATCTAGTGTTAATATGACATGCATCATGTAAAGAGTCTTTCAGTATGGACAGTTTTGGCGGCATTTGTGTTTTAAGACTTGTTGTTATACTCCTGTTGGATATTAGAATTTAGATTACATGTACGTGCAGAACAGTAAAATTCGCATCAATGTGGTATTTTTATCTAATGCTTAGTTGACCGATACAGGCCTGTGGGCCTCCTGAAATAGAATATTATGAAACAATCAGCATAGGTTTAAATTACTGAAATAAAACATTGGTAAATACACTTCATCATAAAATATGTTATTTTTTTTTTATTAAATCATCAGCAACTTTTGGCTGGATTAGTAACGGGAGCCCATGGTGCCGTAGGCAGCACCCATAACTTTATGCCACTGGTGTTCCAAAGAATGATAGAGAATGTTAAAAACGGGGAATTACAAAAGGCCCGGGAAGAACAGATGTGTGGCCAAAGGCTTTGTAGAATCATGTATAAATATGGTAAGTGTGTGTGTGTGTGTGTGTGTGTGTGTGTGTGTGTGTGTGTGTGTGAGAGAGAGAGAGAGAGAGAGAGAGAGAGAGAGAGAGAGAGAGAGCGAGAGATAATGAATTATGGTGACTTTCGGTTGTATTGCATCACTTCCATATGATTTTTCATACTATGAAAAAATGACAAAAGAACAGCGACAAATACCACAAGGGCTAAGCCCATTTTGGCCCGAAACTCCAGCTCGGTATAGTTACGAGAAATGTCGGGCCAAATCGGACATAGCCCCTGTAAAAAATACAAAACAAATACGTAAATGCTATTTGTTAACATGAAATAATTATACTGAATTTTCTTTTAATCACACTAGGCGCTTTGTTAGGAGGAAATGTAGCAGCACTGAAATCGTTCATGCCACTCGTAGGGCTTGATTTGGGGCCACCACGCGAACCGATGAGAGCCATGACTGGAGACGAGAAGAAACAGTTTGAGAAAGAAGTGAAGAATTTAGGTTTCTTCTCCTGGAGTGCTGCAGTTACTTCATGATCCATATTGTATTAATAATACACACAATTACATTAACCTAAGCTCGGGGATAAAGTATTTAAATTTGTTATTGTTTGTTCTCGTTTTTATAACTTCGAGTATTACTCATTTTCTTGACGCTTCATCCAATTTTTGGGGTTTCCAATGTCAATTATATTAAAGGAAAATTCCTTGACATGCACACAACTTTAATGTTTTCGCTCCAAAGTCTTCAAAATTATCTATTTAGTAAGATAGATTTTAATGTGATTACTGATAACAAAATAAGGAAGAAATATTTAAAAAGAATAAAATGTACTGCACTCGAACATGATGCACGTTCTGGCTGACATATGTTTGCAAATCAATACATTGAAAAAGCACTATGAAATGACATCTTATGAAATTTGGATTGGATTGACCTTTTACGGCCGTAAATGAGTACGAGTTCTCCAAGAGAAAAAAAATTGTCATTTTATTAAATGGATTCTCCTGGAGAAAAACTATCTCTTTTCTGTCATAAATCTAGGTATGAGTTCTCCTGGAGGAAAAACTTCGTCATTTCTGGCATAAAAATCTGGTCACGAGTTCTCCTGGAGAGAAAAAAACCCGTCATTTTATCATATAGAAATCTTAATGCGAGTTCTCCTGGAGAAAAAAACAGTAATGAAAATCTGGATACGAGTTCTCCCGGAGAAAAAAAAACGTTGTCATTTACGCATTTTTCTAGAGATTTTCCGGAACCTGCACGTTGAGGAGAACTCGTACCCCGGACCGAGATTATTATTTATTATTATACATTTATATAGCGCTTTATCTAATTAAGCCAATTACCCTAAAACGATTTACATGTAAAACAATAAAAACAAACTAAAACAAAGAACAATAAATACATAGAAAAAGGTATAAAATAATACTAAAACTGAGGGTTTTTTTTATTATTATTATCTAAATAACATTTCTGTATACAAATACAGTGTACACCCAATTACAGATTAAATGCAAGTTTAAAAGATAGGTTTTAAGTTTGTTTTGTTTTTAAAAAAAAAAACAGCTAATGAACCTTTGAGACGGGAGGCAGTTCCAAAGAGTTGATGAAGAAACATCAAACCGTCTTTCGACATACAGTTTAGTACGAGCGCGTGGCTTTAGAAGGCATAACGAATCCGCAGAACTTAGTGT
>NC_079165.1:74704195-74726695 GCF_947568905.1 Ostrea edulis | reverse complement strand
GATATCGAACAGCACCTTCGAAAATATGATTGCATTCTACTCAACAACGTTTAACAAATATATTTACACGCATTATTTTCCTCACTCTAATTAACACAAGATTCTTCCGCAAAATGTCTATGACCACGATTAAGTTACATGTAAATGAATAATGTATTTTCCATAGCATGCCAGTTTTCAATAGTCTTTGATATCAATGAGTATTTTGATATAAAAAGTTAATATTGTAACTTTTAGAAAAATATTCTAGAAGAATCAGGGGACTGTAAATCCTATAACGTCGATGACGTCGTTCCGAAAAAGCAACCGTCGGAAGACAGCGTCAGAGTTAACAATGCAATATTGTAACGTTATATTCTCAATACAAGCAACAAGAAAATGGTACATGTTATATATGAATGAAACGAGAAAATTATCACCTTTCTACCTGCAAAATGTGATCGGTTTTTGAAACGCGGCCAATTTTGGCCAATAACGTCCCTTGTCCTTCAACATATTATGTCCGGTCGGAGAAAGAAATGAAGAATAAGTGGACAGAAGTAGGGAAAAAATTTGGCTGTGTGATATTCTAAACGAATATTGATCGAGTTCATCACAAAGATCACATGTCGCGGTCTACGAAGCTTATCAATGATGTTCACATACTCCGTACACTAGTAGTCTAATACATTGTTTTTGTACCTGAAACCACGTTCCTCCCGGATAAGCTACCCATTTCCTAGCAAAACATATAGAACACCGCCATGTTTTAAAAAACAAGTGTTTGGATGTCTAACAATGATCTTAAGATATTGCAGTTTTGTGAAACACCTATGATGGATCTTATAAATAATTAGGCATTAGCCTAGTCGTAAGATAGTTTTGTGAAACTGGCCCCTGATTTTAGTCGTAAGATAGTTTTGTGAAACTGATAAAATGACGTAAGTTTTTTCTCCAGTAGATTTCTATTTGATAAAATGACAAAGCTTTTTTTTTTTTTTTTTTGCTCCAGGAGAAATCGCACTCAAATCTTTAGGACAGAAATGACAAAGTTTTTCTGCTGGAGAACTCGTATCCAGATTTATCCGATAAAATGTTTGTACGAATTCTCCTGGGTACGAGTTCTCCACAAGTCTCTGATATAGATCACGAATAAAAACCGTTTGACTTGTTTTTGTTATAAACATCTAGTAGATCACAGAAACGTTTTAGATATGGTATTGTAATGTGATTGGTCCAAAAGTCTTATAGCGGCATTTTCAGAAGTTTCGTCCTTTTCACCAGCCGGTCACAGTTTGTTTGTGCTAGGCCTAGTTCAGTAGTTGCAGCATGGACTTTGACTTTTTTGAAGCACTGCCTCCGATATTGATGTCCGCTGCTTTCATTGGCGTCTTGCCTTTTGGCCAGAAAGCCTGGATGCGCGCTGATTTATCAATAACAACTGCATGGGGATTAGTTTGCATATTGTGCCCTAAGTGTGTTATGCAATATCAAGTAAGCCCCAACATAGACACTTGAACAGGTTGGGAACACTTCCCCTATAGCGAGATATTCTCGCTAAAACGCGATTATCCCTCTCTAGCGAGAATAAATATATCCCGTACAACCGAGAAAAACACCCGTGGAGTACATCTCTTTGTGTTTCACGTGAAAAGAAGAAAAAGTGCTAAAATGTGGGATACTTCTGCAAATATATTAATCAAAACAAAAACACTCACGATGTGTATTGGATTTCAGACTGCTTCCCTTTTACGCAGCAACTTTGACATGCAATTTCATGACTATGTTGTCAATTTCATAGAAACAATTCACATCATGTTGAGTGCGTGTCTCACTTATTCAGCGTTGCACGGGATTTGACATTATTTTCAATGAAGACGCAAAAACACCTGTTTGTGGTAATGTTTATTTCTCGCTAAAGAGGGATAATCGCGTTTCAGCGAGAATATCTCGCTATAGGGGAAGTGTTCCCAATTTGTTGAATCAAATATAATAAGCCATTTCTTTTAATACTTATGCTGATATGTCTTACGGCGTGACCGTCTTTGAGGGCGCAGGAATAGACATTAACTTTTCATCTCACTTGCCCTTCGGGCAAGTAAACTCTTAAGTTTTACTTGTCCGAATGAAAAACTTAGTTGTCCGAAATATTGTAGACTCTAACAAGCCTGTCAACCAGTAATTCTAATGATCTTAATTATCTCTCTCTGTCAATTGGTGATACAGTACGATCTACTAGAATGGGACTTTGCTATAATCTGACGATTCGTTAAAGAAAACATCACTATATGAAGTTGGATTTTACTTTCTAATATTTTATATTCATCAAGCTTAACACAATTATTATGATAATCACATTTTCTACTAAAAATATCACTTGCCCCATTGGGCAAGTGTTTATTGAGTTTCACTTGTCTGATCTGGGTTTTCACTTGCCTCGGGCAATCGGACAACCATTAATGTCGATCCCTGGGGCGAAGCAAAAAGTATTGACATTAGTATAATAGATATAGATCCATAACAGGACAAAAAATATCCTGAAGTTAGCACCTAACGTGTGAGGGCAGAGCTCTCTCAGAGCATCCTAACTTTGGACACTTGATCCGCCTATTCACTGAACATGAGAAATAATATGTATACGGTGTGACCATTGGACCAAGCGAAGCATGAAATGGTCATTGGCGTGCCCCAAATGATAATCATAATTCCGTTAAGTATGATAAATCATAATTCATTTAAAAATGTATTTTATTTATGAAATTCTCCTTGCACTAAAGGCCCAGTAACATCTAAATATGAAAGGGGAACATATGAGGATAGACAAAGGATCCGCCCATTCATTTAACGCCGGGAATATAACGGCAGCAGACGTAAATCGTGCATTGTGACGTCACATTTAGCCTCGACTTTTTTCTCTTTCAAATCAAACATTTATAAACAACAATACATCCCGTTTGCAATTTAAAAGACAGTTAAAAAAAACAAAACTAACCAACAAATTCAAAGTGGTAAAAACGTAAGTGTATTAAAATATATTGTATATTTTTATTTAAAGAAACTTGTGAACTCATTCATCTATTTAGTCACATTACTGTAACAGTAATAATTATCCCATTCATTTTTAACAAACTAAGTGTTTGAATTACAAATTGCACGTCAGTCTTGTATTTTTGGCATTCCAAATTAAAACACGAATAACCGACTTACCGTAGAAGCAACTAAAGAACAAAACAATATGGCAGCGCCCATATGGATCACAAAATTTTCAGTGAGCGTATGTAGAGATTATCTCTATTCCTTTGCTGATTTTCAAAATTTTTCTTTTACATACGTGTTACCTTTAGAGCCTTGCTTCGTGGACGGGCCAAAGGCCTGTCCGAGCTTCGCTTGGTATAACGCAATAGATGTGTACAGTGCATTGTGACATCATATTCAGCGTCGGTGTTTAGGAAATTTACAAACATAGGAGACATGGTGTACATATTGTGTTAATTGAGGAGTGATATTATATGATTAAGAAAATATGATTTACGTGCTTTTATGGATTTCATGTAACATCTCAGAACGACATGAACTAGGGTAGACTCATTTAACTGGCAACACCTCCTAAGTTGCTTGGAGTAGTTTCATCAGTAAAGTTTCCATCCATCTACAGATGTTTTCTACCTTTAAGAAAAAATGAAACTTCGGGGGCATATTATAGATAATTATAAGAAAATTCTGCAGGAACGAAAAAAGGTGTGCAAATAAAAGCCAAATTTTAACATGAAATCTGAGCAGTTTTTGTATAAACTACAATATTTCATTTGTATTTTGATATTTTTTCATTTGGGAAAGTTTCCAGTAATATGTGATACTACAGCTCTCAGAATATATATAATTTAATAAGATTCTTTCTTCATCTAAGGGTGAAAATCTTGCCGGAATGAGAAAAAATGGGCTAATACAGTGATTCATTTTGGCGTGCGTCCTGCGTAAATTACGCATTGAATTTGCTCAGGACGCATGATTTCAATAACTGCATCCCAGCGGACGCATGAACATTCAAAATTATATGAAAATGTTTTCATTTCCCCCCGGTAATTGTATGAAATCTAAGCTCCAGAACGTACTACACACCCGAGATATTCCGAATTAAGAATATTGATATTTCATTGGTCAACTCGCATTGCATTAACCAATGAAACCAAATGATATATAAGGCATTACGACGGGTAAACAAAAGTGGGAACTAGAATTTCCTCGCATATAATGCGATTCCACCGATTTTTTTTTTTTATGTTTTAAAACTTCCTAATCAGGGAAAGTTAACAACAGTTTTGCAAAGTGATATGAATGATGATATTGTCAGTAACTATACACGGGTAAAAAACAAATGCGGAGTCCCCGAAATCAAACGTCAGTCCTGAAAGTGAAAACGAATTAGAGGTTGAGAAAATTCGAAAGGTGAAAAAAAATGTCATCAAAAATGACTTACACTTTATTCTTGGCTAAGATTTGAGAAAAATGAAGAAAATGGAGAAAAAATTATTTATTGCAGCATTTGCACAGAACAAAAAAACTAAATGGCATTAACAAAGTAGCTAGGAATAAAAACTTCCATCATTCAACTTTAAGCACCTGAAAATCATTTTGCAATATGAACTAGCTACGAACAAGCATTTTCTGCAAATGATGGCTTGTAATAAAAAGCGAACTATTCATTCTCTAGAAGGGGGTGACAACACTAAGCTTCTTCCTTAACTTGGTTTGTTTATACCTGTGATTGTCAGGCTGTTTGTTTGAAATAATGAAATTTGGACTCATTGGTTTTAGCATGGGACTCATTATTGTAATCAAGGGGAGTCCGCTGGACTCATGATAACCATTTTCAAAATGAATCACTGCTAATATTTAGGTAAAATCAAAGGATAGGTTAACATCCCCCTCAAAGGTGTAAAAAACAAGGTAAACAGTGACTGACAATTACCTTTTCAGAACAACACAATCAACAAAATCGAGGTTAAATATCTTTTGTTCATGATCCTAAGTAATCCATTCTTTACAATCATCAGGCACGCTTGATGATCAACAATCACTTTTTCGTTGACCAATCAGAAGACCTATTTAGAAGCCGATCAATAAGAATATCGAAGCTAATTCTGAGAAAATGATAAATGGATCTCTGGGTTAAATTTAACTCGTACATTTTATACATTGGACACTTGTGGTTGGTTATGTTCAGATGCAATAAATAGGTTTTTGAAATAATTCCGAAAGAATTTTAAAAATATCAATGCTTTTAAACTGACAAATTTTGCTTTTGTATTTGATAACTTTAGATTTAAACATAGAGAAGTGCAAAAATGAATTCTAACCTTCAAATTCGCCATCTGTGCAAATGCACCACACAGGTCCTGATCACTGGGTTATGTCATTTCAAAATAAATTGCATTGTGAATAATTAAGCAGCACTGAAATTCAATTGAATTTAACCCAGGGAAACAATAAATCGTATGTGCTGTTGAAAATTTTCGAAAACCAGCAATAAAACAATGGTTATGATTGTGGTTCATTTGTTATTACCAACATAGCAGAGATTTGTTTTAACAATATGACAACAATTTGAATTTAAATCTGAGATTGTTGCCAATAAAGTGTGGGAACATCTAGTTAGTTGCTTAGAGCATGGCCATTTTACTAAATTTCAACAAGAAACTATGAAGAATATTTCAACTTTGATATATAAAACTATGAAAATATAGTGTATTTGAAAAATAGAAAAAAATCCCAACAGTTGCACCTCATCAACAAAATACATTGTAGCCATCTAATATTATGGATAACACAAAGTGGTTGTATAGTGTCTTTACTGTTTATTTGATGTACTGACATGCCTTTTGATTCCTCAAGGAAGATAAGGCTGTAACAACACTCCTCCAGCGCACACGGTCCTGGCTGATCCTCATCAGCTCGGCCCAAGTCATTCCAGCGGTCTTCACCTCAGTTTCAACACTTCTGTGCCATGTCTTCCTTGGTCAGTCGACCCACTTTCCGTTTCCCTTGCACATTCCAATCCAGGGCCTCCTGGTGACGTTTGATGCAGACTTTCTTTACTTACCCCAGTCTGAATTCCAGAGGATGATCTAAAAATATATATACAGTCATTAAGTTCTCTATCATTAACACTTTTTAGTAACATTAAAATAATGATTTTAAATTATCTAGAATTTAATATAATAGATTAATATTTACCAAAAGAGAAAATTCAAACTCTTACCGTAATCACTGTTCTAATAGAAACATTGTTGGATTTGGCATCTTCATGAATTTTGCTTATATATATAGCTCCAAACCCAGCAGAACAACTCACAGAATAATTAACAAACTCCATCCAATTGTACCACTGGAAACTCTCACACCCATACACAAACAGTACTGACCTCTCACACTCCTCTCTCCACCAATCAGCATTCATCCCAATGAATATGAAGGGGATAAATTCCAATAAAACGGCTAATGATGCTACTTCATGTGTAATGTAATGAAATGGTGAATGATAAAATTAAATTATATTAAACATGAAATAATTTATCCGGTGACAGAATTATCATTTTAATGCTTTATTTATTATGTGAATAAAGGAAGGAATTTTTCAACCTTGCTTCTACTCGCTGTATTCAGGTACTTTTGTCCATTGTCTGTCACATTTCTGTGAAAATAAATTCTTGTTACCTCTAAAAGTACTTTCTAACTTGTTTTAGGTTAATGTGATGACAGCATAAATTTGTACCTTTCAATAGCCATCTTAGCTGCAATAATGTAGCCCTCTCCGATTTGGGGGGGGGGGGGGGGGGGTCAGAATAAAAAAAATCGGTTAGGGCTACATTATTGCAGCTATAGCCATCTGAATTCCATCAAGGAGGCTTCAGGCATACTGCCCAGTTACAAAATGAGCATTTTCCTTGGATTTTAATGTCAATAAATATTAAATACATGTAGTTCCATTTTGTGATATATACTGACATTTTATTCCATCAAGCTATTTTCATTTACAAAGAATGATAACAATTTTATACATTAATAATTGTATCTATTTTGAAATGAGATTGTTTACATTCATGAATGCAGCTTGTGCTATATGTATTTCTTGGAAAGAAGGAATATGATTTTGCTCGTTCCTAATGACTGTTAGGTCTTCCTTTGATGAATATTACCATAATTATGCTACTAGCTTGCTATGCAAAGGCCCAATTCTTGCACATTTAGAATTAGTTTACAATAATTGCAAATTGAGGATTTCATGTATTATGATGGACAATAAGTCATGTAAATTTGTACACAGTCAGCGTGATTAATGATAGCTCAATTTTTCATGCATATTTAATAGGGCTTGTTGTTTGATAATGCTTTGATGTTGTCATCACCATCAGCTGTTGACGTGGGGGGGGTTTGGTGGGGTGTCATGTGATTGTTTGTTTAAGAGAGTAGAACTTCGATATCGCCCATGCCCATATGTCGTGTGTTGAAAGCAATACTAGCTTTCATATGGATTCAAATATCTCAATTTGATTTTTTTATTTTCAGGTCAATGGGGAACTTGATTCAGAGCATGAGTATTTTTACAGACTGTTTGGTTTTGTCTTGCTCAGCACATCACTGTTTGCAGTCTTCACACAAAACTCTTCAGATCCCACTGTCAAGGTCACTTTTCTGTGGTCTCGGGTCATTGTAAGTTTCTGTCACTTGTATGATAATGATATCGGAAATTTATTTTAATCAAAAACTGCTTGTAGTAAATTGGAAAGACGATCTATATACATGTAGTCAATTTGGTTGGAAAAGAATGGCCGTTTACTTCATGTATAATTATATTTTACTCATTGCTAGATCAAAATTAAAAAAAAAAACAACTTTCTGTATGATGTCATTTTGTATGAAGGCCATATCAAACTTAAAAAATTTGATTGTTACTCTGAAAATGCCAGAACTATGTTATAATTTAGCATTTACTTTTTCAGTCAACCAGTGTGTACATTTTGAATCGTGTATATTCCCATTACAACATAATGAAGACTCCCCAGTGGAATGACAGGGTTTGTATTTTCACATGTGGTCAATCCTTTACACAATAAACTGTTTAGTAATGGTCAGACCTTTACTAAAACTCCACAACTGATCATTCAGGCCAACAGAATCTTGTAGAGTTTGTAGCTAACGTTGAAGCAACATTAACTGTCATTTTGGTGTCGGAAATTTTTGTTGCAAAATTGTGATTTACTATATCAATGACAAAAAAATAAGGTTTATAAACTTTTGTTATTAATAGTTGGGTTATAAAACCTATTCAGAGGCTCTGAATGTAGCAAAATTACATTATTGTCTTCCCGTACAAAAATTGATTCCTATATAAATGGTTTTTATAAAATCTTAAATGTAGTTTTAATTTATTTAATGATTATGGTTAAAGTTACATACAAAACTATCATACATGTAATAACATATTTCTAAAACAAAATAAAAATTTTAGATTTAAATTTGATATTGCTTTATGTATGTGTTCAATTTTACTCGGTCTACTTCACACAAAGTTCTAAAGAATTGGAGACAGGTCATTCAGTATTTGAATATATCATGCCAGTGATAGTTTTGTTATTGATGTGTTAATTTTTTTTTTAAATTATCTGGAAAGTTAATTACTGATGACTGTAACTGACACAATGCAAACAATTTCAATTATCAGGTTTCGTATAAAAAATATCTGTTGATTACATTGAGATAAAAGTAGAGTTCTTTATATATATACATGTTTTATTCTAAATTGGTGTGTGTTAAATCATGTTTATACAGTTTCCCTATTACCCCCCTCCCTCACCCTATAAATGTAGCACCCTGTAACAAAACACGAAATTATACACAACAATTACAACTGATGTACGAAAAATAAAAGTGTAAACTTCAAATAAAAATATTTACCCACTGTCCAAAGTTGTACATGTAACAACATGTGTCTGAAATAAGAACAATATGACTCACTTTCGGTCTCTTTAAAGTAATTATGGTTATACCAGTAGAGCTACTCTTGTTCTTTGTAGTTCATACATAATATACATGTACACGTGTAATGATCTCCGAAAGACGAACACTTACAGACAGGTGTATGTGACAAATAGAATTGTAAGAAATTGCTCTAGTCATATATCATGATGTATTCACATGATATCTTGTCATGATTCCTACACAGGGATTAAGTTCATTTTGACCCGAAACTCCTCATAACCATAAATAAAGATTACGAGGAGTGTCGGGTCAAAACAAGTTTAACCCCTGTGGATTCCCACTGTAACTTTATTTTTGTCATGTTGTGACAAAAGGGAGGTAACTCTGATATTACCTTTATGCGAATTGATTGATTACATGTGATTGTAGAGTTGGTATTTTGGGACCTATGGGGACACTTTGTGGTTCCTTGGAAGCCTTTACCATACCCTGCGATGTCAAGACTGGGGAAGTACTAATGAATCCAATTCCAGACTGAATCTCCATCTCAGAATTGACACCATAATGACTTTTTTCATGGCCCTAATGTACTTTGCATTTCCGGGACATGTATATAGACTTCAGGTATGTGTTCACTGTATGAATTCTAGGTACACAGCTTTTCTCTCTGGATTTTATTTGAAAATTTCCTCTTCATGCTGAGATTTATTAGTCCCCTACCGACGAAGTTGAAGGGGACTATAGGTTTGGACTCCATCCGTCTGTCAGACCTGCAAATCAGTTTTCCGCACTTTTTTCTCTGTTCTTGCAGATATTTATTTTATATTTGGTATGTTGCTTTTCCATAACAGTTACAGATCAAGTTTGAATTTTGCCTTGGTCAAAGTTTGAATTTTGCCTTGGTCCATTGATTTTTTCACTAAGTTACGACTCTTGGATTTAGAAAAATAGCATGAATTATTTAAGGTAATTCCCCATACTACGTCAAATAACGTTAGAAATGTTGTTCACGAGTCATGAACGTTATCACACATTCAACAAACCTGATGGCATTTTGGTGAATTTTGTAGACTGTATTAGGACTGATTGTTTGAAAGCAAACAACAAAAATTTAGAATTAAAAAACAACAACATACGAATCGCAATAATACAAACAAGCCGGTTCGAAACAAAACAACAATCGGGAGAGAAAATGCTTATAGTTGTATACATTGCGAAGTCGTAAACTCTTCATACTATCTATTGTAGGCCATTTCTTTTGTGTGATTTCTGATCATTAATGACGGGTAGAAATATCGAATCTCCTATACACCAAATTTTTGTTTGATACATGTACTGACAGTCACATATTTTTGTTATGTTTTCCTTATAATTTATTTAAACTTGAAAGAATATGATTGATGTCGTCATGATCTAAATAAAATATATGCATAATCTAAAGCTATATGACATTGTAACCCCCATTTCAAAATTTTTATATTTATTTACATGACAGAAATCGCTTTCATGGCTCTCTGAATCCATAATAAATGTGCATATCTCTGTTGTGTTTAATGGTTTCAGGGTGTTCAATTTAGATCGTACGCTGACAGATTTGTCACATATTTAGGCCCTATCTCTAGGCCTAGGTGTCGTACGTTTGTGTTCTTGTACGTACAGTATGGATCATAGGTTGTAATGTAATTTTCTTTTATCTAAAACACTCTTCTGGCCGGACATGACCTTCACTGATGTTTTTATTGAAACGTCTCAGAATGTACGCGATAGTTACATGTCGTTAACACTCACATCGCATGGCTGTATCGTATTGTTAAAAACTATCAGGAACTAAAAATTACCAAGGGGGTGAAAAATGCAGAATTTGGGTGTTTTAAAATATTCGAATTTCCCTAAATTTGTAACTTGAGCATAGGTTAGCATTCTCTGAATGAGTGTTAAAAATGTAAAAATCATTCTAATCTAGATCACTTTTGTCCAACAAGATCTGACGACATAATTTTATTTTTTCATCTATTGTAACGTCACGTCAGTGTTTATGTGACGTAGGCCATAGTAAAGTTAGGATTTTTCTAACTTCAAGCCCGATCCCTAAAGCTTCCAGCAATCATTTTCAATGAAAGTGGCTTTTAGTTGTTTGAAGCTTTAATGTTTTAAACTGTTTTTCAAAAACCACCCTGTAATATTTCTTGAAATGGTAATTTAGTCATGTAAATGATGAATGAAACATGTTTGCAGAGATAGGAATTTCAGACACTATTTTCCAATATGCGTTTTTTTTCAAGGTTTTTAACCTAGAGGGGGTCATTGGGCTCTCAAATTATCCGATACCCTATCTACTTTTTATGTCAAATGATTGCTGGAGTGTAAAGGTAAAACATATTGGAATGTTTAAAAAATCTGTAGGTTTTTGAAAACACAATTTTCCGGATATGGTAAGCTATGATTAGTCATTTTTATCACTTTGAAACCAAGAGCATGGTTCAGTAGATGAAAAATTATTGAAAATAGTTAAATGCAATACATTTTCTTCAGTTCATATGAAAGAAACACATTTCTATCGTTTAAATAAAGACAGTGCCTTAAAATGTATGTGTATTTACACTGCTTCTTTTAAAGTGATGTGTTCTATTTTTAGAAGTGACTGTACTCTGGGAAAGGCCGCAAAACATTTTTCGTCGGGAATTTGGTCAATATACATCCTCGTCAAAATACATGCAAATTTTGATAGAAATCTGTAGGTTTTTCAATATACACAAAATTTGATTTTCAAAAGATTGAATGGCATACGAAAAAACAAATTTCAACAGAAACATTGCATTTAAGATACTAATTCCCGATAATCTTCCTTTGGATTGCATTGTTTTTATGAATTACTTGTTTAGATTAAACAAATGCAAGGTAACTTTGGATTGCGTTGTTTTTATGAATCACTTGTGTAGATTAAACAAATGCAAGGTAACTTACATTTGGACTGGTACCAGTTTTCTGACAGACATTTATTTTCAGCTGTATTGTAGTAAACTCAAACAGATGAGCATAGAACACTGATACCGCATGTGAAAGCATTAGTAAGAGTTATCTCCCTTAACACATGATGCGCCATCTAAACTATATACATTTATGTGTTACATGTATTCTTCAGGGCATCTTTCAATTTTCTTTGAAAGTTTTTTAACATGTATATATGCAATGTGAAAATAATTATGTGATGTGGCTAATGTTAACAGAGAATAAAAATAACAAAACATCAAAAACTACACATAAATACACTGAACACTACAACAACACTAAAATTTACAAATGTATTTACACTGCAGACTACATGTTTTTGGTTTTTAGGCTTGCAAATCAATGCTAAAGTGTAAATACGTTTGTAGATTTAATGTAGTTTAAGGACTTGGTATATTCATATGTAGTTTTTGTTGTTTTGTTGTTATTCACCACTGGGCAGGAAAAGTTCAAATCTACATGAAAGCTTCCTGACATAGTATATAATTATTTAAGTTTGTTAAAATCGTGGTCCCTGCGGATAGGATGATGCCACAATAGGGAATCAAAGTTTTACATTTGAATATTTGGGAAAAATCTTTTAAAGATTTTCTTCTCAAAAACTACTGGACCAGAAAAGTTGAAATTTACATGAGTAAAATATATCAGTAAGGTGGGGCCACAAAAGGGGATCAACGTTTTATATAGTGATATGTAGGAAACTTTTTAAAAATATCTTATGAACTTATTTAAGGTAGGGGATTCATGTTTTGTCTATACATTTTTTATGAAAAGAGCTTTTACATGTATGTGATGCAATGATGTGTGATCTTGTGACCTTGACCTGGAATTTTGACCTACTTTTAATAAAAATTACCTATTCAGTATGTCCAGAACTATTTACGGTAGATCTTTCATGTCTTGTATATATATTTCTAATGGCAAGATAATCAAGAAAAAACAAAAATAGGAGGGGTCATTTAGAAATCTTCTCAAGAACCACTGGACCAGAAGAGTTGAAATCTACATGAAAGCTTCCTGCAGACATAGTGTAAAGAACAAGGTACGGTTTTAACCAAAATCTGCCCTGTCAAGAAAATTCACCAAAATACTAAATCTGGTATTTGAGAATGTGCCATTTATGAAAATGACCATTGTTATTCTTTATCTACCATAGCAACTGTAATATATTCAACGGAAAACTTTATATTAAACTGACGACGTCATCTACTTTGATGTTAATTTTGACGTAATATATGAGAGTTCTCCCCAAGCGATGTTTTGAGTAGGAAAATAAAAATTGTATCACACATAGAAGTATTAATTTTTGATAAATGCGAAATTATTGGTTTTTGTACTGATTTGAATGAGTATTAAATGGAATTGAAACCACATCAGATATGCTGCGCAGGGGCAAAAACTGCAGGTTTTCGCGGAAAGCTTTTCAGGTGCGGAAATATAATGGTCCGAACACATTTATTTACTGGTAACAGCGATTTCTTATTTCTGTCTCCAACTTCCTTTATTGTGGCGGATTTTAAGGAAAAAAAATATATTTATATTTGTTGGAGTCTTGCGTGCATTCGGGAAAAAATGACGAAATTAAAGGTGGCTCAAATTCAAATCACTGAATTTTGTGCGAAGTTTGGGTTATCACCAATGTAATTCTTCACGAATCAGAACACAATGGAATTCATCGGTATTTGTTTTTAATTGATATACGCAATGTTCCATGAACCTTGATGATAAAACATCATAAATGTATATTCTCAATATCATATGCGTGGCATTTGAAGCAAAATGTCATTTCATAGGTATACTCAGGAAAAAAACGCAGTGTATCTGAAAAACTAGAAACACAACTTCAAAGGGGAAATAATTATGAAACGATTACGGAGAGCAGTGGTAGAGCATTCACTCTGTAACCGGGAGGTATAGTGAGTTCGAATCCCGCTCATGTCATGGCCACGTCGAATCTGAGACGTAGAGATAGACCTACATGTGCTTTTCGACAAAAGTGAGAATCACGGGTCTTTCAGATAGGCACCTGATGCCACCCTGAGTGTGTCCAGGGGTCCGTGTTTCCCCTACTATTCATTTTGTATTCTTTATAGAATTTATGCAAATTGATCACTATTCGATATCTTCAGCTTTTCATGACCTTAAAAATGGGAGTCTTGTGTCACAACAGGCGTTGGCACGTTAAAAAATTCAATGCTATATAGCTTTGAGTGCTAAGCATAGGTTTTATAACAGTGTAGTACTTCACATACAGCTGATGACCTCTCAATTTTTAGTGAAAAGTTCTCGAAAGGACGTGAAATAAGCAAACAAAACATGAAAAACTTTTGAAGTCAAAATACTTCTCTCTCTCTCTCTCTCTCTCTCTCTCTCTCTCTCTCTCTCTCTCTCTCTCTCTCATGAATATACCATGCTTCCAAATGACAGTCTCTCATGCACATATTCACACACTCTCACTCACCACTATCAGGCTCAGATTTCTCCACACAAAAAAACGTCAATGTGTTCCGATCAGTATGACTGAGCGATACGAAGCATGTACACTCCAAACACTTTTCGCCAAAGAAATCCTCTTCAAAGTTGTTGTAAAATACAATTCAATAGTTTATACAAGAGAGATAAACCTTAAGACTTGCCCCCCCCCCCCCCCCCCCCAACCAATCAAATATAAACTGCATTTTCTCATTATGCAAGTATATACATACATACACCGTATCCCCATGGGATCCGGGTTAAAATAGGTCCTTGGTACCCCTTGCTTGTCGTAAGAGGGGACTAAATGGGGCGGTCCTTCGGATGGGACTGCAAAAACCAAATTCCCATGCCACAGCAGGTGTGGCACAATAAAGATCCCTCCTTGTTCAAAGGCTGTAAGCGCCGAACATAGGCCTAAATTTTGCAGCCCTTTACCGGCAGTGGTGACGTCTCCATATGAGTGAAATATTCTCGAGAGGGACGTTAAACAATATTCAACCAATATACATACATCGAATATTAATTATCTTTAATGGAAAAAAACAAAATTTTGACGGAATGCTCAATACTGCGAGTCTATTATATCCATATGTTGTGTATTCGCTTTGTGAAACCCCCTCCCCCGAACTGCATTTTATAGTAAAGAAAAATAGATGAAATGTAATTGTAAGTGATACATTGGATACATGTATTCAACCCACTCCAATGATACCAAAATCCCTATTTTTGTATTTCTCAATGTTTTCGAGAAGTCACCACCCCCCCCCCCCCCCCCCCACCCCCTTCTCGTTTAAAAAAAAAAGAAAAAAAGATCTATGTGTTGACCTATAATCTATTTCAATCATTGTAAATTAAAATACATATCGTAATACGAGTAACACATATAGCAAATTATCTTTCAGGCACCATAATTATACCATTTAAAAATAATTTTAATGAGTAACATATTTTTAATTTCTTCTAATAAAAAGTGCCTTGCAGGAAATGTATATTAATCTTAGCTACACAAACTGTTTTTGTTTTGTATTTTGTTTTCAAAAATGAAAGTGAATTTGTGCTCCCCAAACGAAATAGTTTTGTAACCATTGCAGATATAGTAGAACACTGAACCAGAACACCCCCACCCACCCCCCTGCCCAAACATCAGATGAATTTTGCACCACTCTGTATGTCACAGATTTTCATGACGTGTGAGTTGTATGTATAGAGTGCGTAAAATTTTATGTTCGTGAATAACCATCGTATACTTTCTGACAAATAAATTGTTGTCTTTTAGAAATATAGAATTTTACACTCGCACTAAATACGTCACTGATGTACGTACGTACCTATTCAGTGGATATTGTCGTCTGCTGTTACATGTAATATACCACATGCCGTTTCCCATTTAATCAAATGAATGGGAATGGTAAAAAATAATGCTTGAATCTTCAAGGAATATATTGTTTATTAAAAGAATCACCCATCGTTATATGAAATGTTACAGTAGTTTACCTGGTATGTAACATGAATTCTCACGAATCGTTGGTTGGTGCTATTTATACACCGTTGTTTACACTATAGCCATAACAACAAAAATGGCATATGGTCTGTAAGATAGGCTTAAATTTATCTGGATTTTTATTATTATGGTGATTTTAAAAAATGTCAAACTGTTTAAATAAATGAACATATATTATTTGAAAATATATTTACTACCCAAATGATTCTCGTTTCCTCTTCAACTGCCACGATCAATGCAAATTGGGTTACGGTGGCGAATTTGTTAGCATCTTTCAACTGATATTTTAACCCCTCTTCCATCGTCGCCCGGGATGACACTAAGAAGAATTGTAAGTCATTTAGTAAATTTTTAAACCATATAAAAAAAATTCCGGGCGACGAGGGAAGAGGTGTTCAATTTCACTGGTTTATCTATACAAAAACCATGAAAACAATCACAAATAGGCTCAAAGCCCTTACTTTATTTGATTGTGTATTACGCATGAGCATAGATAAGTTGATTTCCATATGCTTTTGAGAGTTACTATGAGTTACTCTTTTAGAAATTTGACAGGAAAATATCTGCAACGCAAAATAATTTTCCTCCATAAAAGGCGGGCAGAATTTGGCCAAAACCTTCTTTACTTTTTTTCAAATCAATGGCCCCAGAGATAAGAGTGGTCCACAATAGAGTTGAATTTTGGGATATATAGGAAAATTCGTGTTTTATTTGATTTTGGTTTGCTTTCAAATGGAGGATTCCATACTTGTGGCTTTTCGGCAATTTTTCTTTGATTGTACATGTAGCATGTGAAAATGAGTGACTCATTAAATTCTATCTAAGGGTGGCTTTTCTTGATATGACGTTTTGCTATATCATTGCTGCAAATTTTCCACGTGCTGCAATCCAAGAGAAATTGTCGTAAAGTCACAAATATGGAATCCTCTATTTGAAAGCAGACCAAAATCAAATAAAACACTGATTTTCCACATAGTTCCTGCCGAGAAACCATACATATACAAACCTTCCCAATCTACATCCAATGAAACAAACTGCCACGGTGGTCTAGAGGTAGAGCGTTCCCTTGCGGAAGGTCGGGGTTTGAATCCTGGCCGCAACAGACCTAAGTCATTAAAACAAATGGTGACAGTGCCACCCCCAAATGCTTGGCATCAGGTGTGAATGTCACGGGTCCTTAGAGATTACCTTAGAACTCTCACTGCTCAATGGCCGTAAACGCCGAGCATAGGCCTAACTTTAAATTTGAAGCCCTTCACTGGTATTGGTGACGTCTCCATATGAGTGAAAAATAGGGACCTTAAACAAGATACAATCATTCCAGTGAAACAATCTGCATCGACGAACTCCCGCTGGAATTCCAAAATAGAACTATAGCAGTTTGTGGAATTTTGATATTAAACTTATATAATATTGTCCATTTACACCCAATACTTACAAAATACTTAAGAAACAGTATAAAATAATCATGATTTGTATATTCTTGTATTTACGTTGTCAAGCAAACGCTTCACATTTTTTTATTTGTTTATAGCAACATTTCCATATTTTTTACTTCAATAAATCATACCAGTATAAATTTGTTCTGATGACGACCGCCTCCTGGTTGAGACCGGTCATCCAATAAATTTCATCTTGCATTCTCCTGATGTGATGGTCATCTGTTTTAGTCTTGGCAATATCTTCTCAACTGTTCATTAGGTACTTGTACATGTAGCTATTTGTCTGCCAATAAGTGACAGTATACAGTTATTGACTGGGCTCGAGGAGAACAGCTGTTTTATTTTACCCAAGAACGGATCTGTTGGTCTAAGCTGTAGGCATCATCGGTCAACAGTCTTTTTTAACAGTTGATTTTAACAGTTCCCGGTCCAACAGTCACCAAAACAGTTGAAATGTTAGACTTTTTTGTAAGGAGTTATATAAGAACTGTTTTTTAGGGGTATAACAATACATTTTATTGTACAGACTGGTGAAATAATTAAAATATCCAGTACATGTATGTTATTGTGTCGCCTGCGTTACACGCAGTGGCGACATATAGGGATCACTATCCGTCGTCGTCGTCACAAAAAATTTCTGTCACAGTTTTCTCAAGAACCACATGGGGCAACTCCCTGACATTTGGCACAGAGCATCAGTGTGGCCAACTGTATTGTGTAAGACATTTTCGAATCTGTCGCTTATCAACTTCCTATTTGCCGGGACTTAGAATTTTTTACAGCAAAAAAATTTTTTGCTGAAGATTTTATTTTATGATTAACTGAAGGACAGTATTTTTATGTACAAAAGGACAGTATTTGTAATTCCCATGCTGAAGGACAGTATATGTGATTTCAGAACAGCACTAATTATGATTTTTCTTGAGAAACAGTAAATTGGATATATAAAAAGACAACAAGACTAAGCAGTAAACCCAACAGATAATTACTTATGGTTATTACCATTGTCTTGAAGAGCACAGTAAAGGTTGATACATATCTTCAAACATATGTTTTCATTCAGTCTACATTTAATAAATGTCTTAATTTCAAACAGATTCTCCCACAAATTCCATTGCATAATAATGTCTCATCTTTCAATTTCAATTAAGTTATCGTTAAAGAATGTTTAGTAATTCTCAAAACCTTTAAAAGGAGTATTAAACTGACAAAAACCATTTGAATAATTTACTTTTTCAACATTATATGTGATATATTACATATAGAATGAACTAGCAGGAAGACATGTTTTTAGCAGGCGACACATGTCTTCCGGGGAAGACTTAATACTGCGTATTCAGGTTTCAGGAACTCTGCCTCTCATTATGTAAATTGTTTATCTGTATTCTTGGCAAATTTGAGTTTTCTGATAATTTTGGCCATTCATTCGCCAATCAAATGAAAGCATGGATGTATTTATCACCATTAGATTTGATTTCTCTTTGTTTATTTTTTACTGTGGATAGGTGGATGGCAGGCTTGGCAAACTTCATCTTTCTTTGATCCGCACTGTGGCAGCATTCCTATTTGGGTCATGTGTCATTTCAGCATCAGCCACAAGATTTAGGAGTGCAGCAGATAAACTTACTTTTCTGACTTGTCGTATTCTTGTAAGTATATGTCTCTTCAGAATGAATGTTACTACAATGTTGTACTGTACACATAAATCAGTAGTTTTCATGATTATAACCAGATTGATGTCCATTCACATGTGGAAAAGGAAATATCTCTTACATGTAGCATATTGTGCTTGTGTTTGGTTTTCCATGATTTTAAGGACGTACACGATGTTTCTTACATTTTCTTTAAAATCATTTTTTCATCTCCTGGATATGAAGAGTTCTTGTATGGTTTCCAAAATACAAATATAGGTTGAACTTTTTATGTTGTAGTAAATTTCACAATACTTTGTATATGTATATCGACCTGCGTTGCTTTGTGGTTAGATAACCGAACTAGTAATGCAAAGGTCCCAGGTTCGATACTCATGTTTCAAAGATTTTTCTCTCCTTAGCTACAGTAATGAACAACTTACTGTAATACTTGAGAGCTGATTTTAATTTTGAATTTTTCACTTGCAACAACCAGGAACTATCAAGATATGCTACATATAACTCTAAAACAGACATGGTAATATAACCCTGGCCAAGATATATTTTAGAAATGAGATAGAATGCAAGTGAACCATACTTAAGATATCAAGACAAATTATATACTATTGAGACATGTCACACATGTCCTAAAATATTTAATGTATTTATAATCAATCCAGTTAATTAATGATTTTTTTTTAATTACAGACAAACTCCAGCATAATAACATTCCAACTGATAGCACAATTTTTCCAAAGTAATTGGAGTGTGTACCATGTATACTTCAGCATAATGGTCACAGCACTGTGGACTTTTAATGCTGGACTTGGATACATGCATGAAGTTAATAGAAAGAGCAAAACTGAACATATTGAATAAACAAAGCAGAGAGTACTTACATGTATTACAGTAACATATCTTTTTTTACTGGTTTTTGTACAGATAATAAAGTACATGAATATAACAAGTCATATATAATTATCATTATTTGTGTGGAGAGAGATAGTGAGAAAGAGAGAAAAAAAGAGAGAGGTGTGTAGTAAGTAAATAGTAAGTTCCATCCGTTCCATTGAGTATCAGATTTTTTTCTTTACACCATTCTTCAGCATTCTTATATGCGATATATTTGTGTGTTTCATAAAGTAATCTCATTTGTGATATTGCAGCGGGCAAGTTTAAAGGTTTCTTAGTGCATCTTGCAGTATAAACATAATACTTCAGAAATAAAATGATATTGTGTATTGTATATCACTATTGTGTTCAATACAAACTAAAATAAAGGATTTCTTTGTAATTGTAATCTGTCGCTCAGTCTTATCTTCTAAAAATTGTTTGAATTCTACTAGAAATAGTTGGAAACAATCACATTCTCATAAAATATGTTCTATTGTTTCCTCCTCAGAGTGACAAAAGTTTCAATATTTAGAATCTATTCCTTTTTATTTTGAACAATAATGAATTTGTTGCTAAAATTTTGTTTATAATTCTGTACTGAAACCAGTGGACCTTAGTATTTTGTCACTCTGAAGGGTATTTTGTGGATTATTTTCCATTCCCTGTCCTCTACATCCAAAAGCTCACACCATTTCTTTTTGCCAGCTGAGACTTGAGTTATTTTCTTTAAGAAGTTCAAAGAAAAATTTTGATTTGTAACATTTCAAAATTGTGTCAGTATTTGTCATCATTAATGGACTTGTGAGCTTCATGATGTTTTTTCCAGGGTCTGAATTTTTTTATCCATGCTCTTACTGCATGAATAATGCTGTTGTATTCTTAAAAAATTATGCTAATGTTTGTGTAAATATCACAAAAATGTTTAAAACTAAAAAGTAAACCATCTTCATTAATAATATCATTAATCAGTCTGATGTTGCTGTCAAACATTTGTTTATTAAAAAGGACCAATATGAATCTGTGGATTATAAAATAGAGGTGAATCAGCAGCAACAGTAGACCCATCAATAAGACCATGTAATGTAATGTACGACTTGAATTCATCAATCCAAAATATTATTTTTCAGTGTTTTTAAAAAATTGGTGATGTATTCAACCGCACAGTTAATGAATTTGTTCAACTGAAAATTTGGAATAAACAGTCCCATACCTCTGCTTGTCTTACCCAAAATAATTTAACAGTAACATACATTGTATGATTTCTTACAAAATGCTTAGTGTGTCCATAAGTTTATTATCAGTGTAGGTAAAGTATATGTACTTGCATGTAATTTGCTATTATACTATTGTGTGTGTGTGTGTACTCTTGCATATGTAAGGGCATAGGTGAAGGAGGCAGATGGGGCATTTGGTCCCTCATGTTTCAAAGGGGAAGGTTTGCCTCTGCTTGTCTTACCCAAAATAATTTAACAGTAACATACATTGTATGATTTCTTACAAAATGCTTAGTGTGTCCATAAGTTTATTATCAGTGTAGGTAAAGTATATGTACTTGCATGTAATTTGCTATTATACTATTGTGTGTGTGTGTGTGTACTCTTGCATATGTAAGGGCATAGGTGAAGGAGGCAGATGGGGCATTTGGTCCCTCATGTTTCAAAGGGGAAGGTTTGCCCCCCCCCCCCCCCCCCCCCCCCCAACTTTTCAAATAGTATCATTAAAATTGAACAAGACATAACAAAGACCGGTTTTGTTATCATTATAGTTGCTTTTCTTGGAAGTTGATTCCCTCCCTCCCTCCCCCCCCCCCTTTATCTTAATTCTTATTTTACGATTAGGTTTTCTTTTGATCTTGCATTTAGTTTTCTATGTATCCAAATTTTCACATTCAAGTACATGTACTATACACAATTTCTGAGTTACCCAATAATTATTTCCCATTGTTGAACTTTGACGCACGGCGAGGCAAAAATGTTTTCGTATCCACACGGTGGGTTCAAATGCTTATTGCTGCATTCATGTATTGCCTAAAGGATGATTGATTGTTGTTTAACGTCCCTCTCGAGAATATTTCACTCATATGGAGACGTCACCACTGCCGGTGAAGGGCTGCAAAATTTAGGCCTATGCTCGGCGCCTATGGCCATTGAGCAGGGAGGGATCTTTATTGTGACACAGGACCTCGGTGTTTACGGTCTCATCCGAAGGACCGCCCCATTTAGTCGCCTTTTACGACAAGCAAGGGGTACTGAGGACCTATTCTAACCCGGATCTACCAGACGTCATGGGGGTTGGGGTGGGGGGTGTTAGGTGAGGCCACAATGGGGGGATCAAAGTGTTATATGTGGGATGTCTTGAACTATTTCATTTGAGCAAGGGCTTTCATATTTTGTATATACATTTTTTTATGAAAAAATCTTTTATGTGATGCAATGGTGTGTGATTTTGTGACCTTGACTTGGAAGTTTAACCTACTTTTAATTAAAATCTGACCTATACAATATATACTGAACTATTTGGGGCAGATCTTTCATATCTTTTATAGATATTTTTTATGGGAAAGCCTCTCATTTCATATCTTGATATGTGA